>NC_133026.1:35762954-35915227 GCF_048771995.1 Taeniopygia guttata | reverse complement strand
AACTGCAGAGATTGAATCATCTTCCTACTGCTAGTTTAAAAATACACTATTCACAGTCAAGGTCAATGATGCTTATTGTGATAAAACAAAATTGTTTGCTTCGTGGATGGAATTCATGTCTCCTTGATACTCATATTTTTAAACTGATGCCTTACTTTTAAATGCATCTGCTGATAACTCTACAATGTAAATCAATCAGTATTTTTCTTGAGATTGTTGTGCATGTCTGGTACATTTAGATGGCTAAAATGTAGATTGATCCATGTTTGATGGCTGTAATCATCCTTTGCATTAATATATCAGACATTTCAATGGCAAGAAATAGACACATTGTTCTTATTTTACTGAACTTCAGCTCACTTTTAATGTAAGTCCTCCAGAGATGTAACACCTCTCTAGTGTTCATTTTCTGAAGCTGTAATTCAGAGAAATTGCACATATTTTGCTTCACAATGCATTTTTTAAAACCACCTCTTAAAAAGATATTTAGATACCATCATTATTTATTTTTCATTAATTTATATATGTTCTGAGCTGATCATTAGCAGTGTCAGTTCATAGCACAGCCGAATCACACCACAGGTTATTAGGAGCTGTGATACCTGTCCTTTCTAATTGTCATGTAGTTCTAAAATATTCTTGCCTTTTACTGTTGGAAGCATTTATAATAATAATGTTTTGGACATAAAGGTTTAGCAATTGTTTATGTTTATTGTTCCTGTAAAATGAAATTTTTCTCAAAAAGTCTCTTTCCAACCATCTGAAAAATCAAATAAAGTAATTTGTCCTAGTGTAGATATATGTCAAACCGGCAAATCAAACGGTGTAGAAGAAAAACTGACACCTTTTCATTAAGTAAAATATAGCTGAAAAATAAAGAAACGAGAGAAACAAGCTGCTGGACACAAATACACAAACCTCTGTAAAAGCTTTGTTTCCCGCATCTGTGTATTATCGCTATTCCAATGATACATGAAGCTCAAAGTGTCCAGTGGCTTTGTTGTTAAGGTGGCCTGTCAGTGTAAATCACTTACTTTCAGTAAATATAATTTTTTGTGTAAAGTCAAGGGGTTTTGTAGTGATTGTGAAGGTTCTAGATTTAGAGTCAATGTAAACCTAGGACTCAATGTGCAAGCCATTATTTTCTTTCTAAGTTAATGTTTCAGGTGAGTGAGTGATATGTACCACCCCAAACTCCAACTTCAGTGATTGTTTTCAGTAAACAGAGGGGAAAATATACTAAAGTTTGGGTTCTGAATCTCAGCCATATTACTGGTATGACCCCCAAAACTGGCAATGTAATGAGATTTATTGCAACTGTTGATAACTGAGCTCCCATTCAGCTTGACTTCATCTATTAGCACATTCCTATGAAAGAAAAGAGAAAACTAAGCCAACTCCAGGCAGATTATTAAAAAGAAGCAATCCATTGAGTGTTGATTCATATACCAAACTTCTTTTCCTGTCTGGCATAATTTGCTAGAGCAGCAATTTCAGTTTGAAATGTTGACATTTGTGCTCCTGTGTCCACCACAAAAATAATCAAATATTTTAAAGAGCCCAAGGGAAAAGTGATTATCAAATCTCCCTGGCTGTTTTCTATGAGCTTTCACATATAAATCCACTCCATCCAGTGGTCAGCCGACACTCAGAACTGGTTAATCCAGTAAATCCAGGTTCTGGGGGTCTGAGGGGACCAAAGTGTTGGACTCCTTACCGGGGTGACTCACGTCCTTTGATCTTCAGTGGGAGTGTGGTGTCATCCTTCCTGGCAAAAGAAGACAATACAAGTTTCAAGGTCTGGACAGGTTACCCTTTAGCTACTAAAGAGTAGCTAAAGTTGTTTAACAGCTTGGACTTATGATATTTCTCAGGTGGAATCTCAACTTCAGTCTCATGAAGTGCTTTTCACACTGCTGTTGTTGCTTTCCCCACCTTTTCAGGGGGATCTCCTCCAATTAATCTCATTTCCAGAGGGAGTGAGACTGTTCATTGCGCAGCCTGAGCAATGGTGGGGGGATGTTCATACCCTTGCAGGAGGCTGTTAAAGGTGTATTGCCCTCCCTTCCAAGCCTGTGCCAGCTGAACAATGCTTAAAGGCACAGTATTGGCATTCAATTGCCTGAAGTAAACTGGAAGCCACAATTCTTTGTTGGCTCCTTCACCACTCAGGCAGGAAAACTAGAAGGGGACTTTAAAACCACCCTGTCAATGCTCAATCACACAGGTGATTGTGGCTATTGAGTTTGCAGTGGTGGGTTTTGCAGCTGTTAGTGGAACCAAATCAGCTATAACTTCAGAAATTCCATTTTGTGCTGCAGCAAAGATCCAGCACGGTGATACACAAGCAATCCTTGAATCACTCCATGCAGGCACTGCATGGAGCAAGTGGACAGCTGTCTCGATTTCTCTCAAGGTCGGGGTCAGCAGACTTCTGCATCTCACCCAGGATCCACCAAACATCCAAAAACTCCTCCTCCTCCCTTCAGTTGCGAGGTGCAAACCTGGCCTCAGCAAAGCACCTGAAGCTTTTGCATGTCGGGGATTGTTTGAGTCCCTAACCATTAACACTTCAGTCTCACAACTACTCAGTTTGCTTTTGAAACCATTTGGACCTCCTGCAACAGTACATTATAGTTCTGCAGGTGCTTTCCTCATAGTGACTTTGTCATTCACTCTCAGATGACTGTGGAAGGACTTTTTGTAACACCAGCAGCAATCAATAAAATCAGGAGGCACAGAAACATCCTGTACTTATTATTAAGCAATTATTCTTTCCCAGCTTCCATAAACTGGGAAGCAACACGTGGTCCCAGTCTCTGCACTGCTGTTCCTCCTAAAAAATTGTAGATGTCATCTTTCTTCATCACCAGTTTATATGGCAGAAGCGCCCCACACAGCTTGGGGTGTATCCTGTGAGTGTGCAGGCTCTCATACTTCCTTCTGACAGCTCTCCTTTTCTGTCTATTCTGAGTATCTATTCTGATTCTAAACAACTCAGCTGTTGTTATTTTCTGGATGTGCTCTATATATGTGTGCATGTTTGTATTGTGTATTCTAAAAAAACCCATCTCTGGAGACAAACAGAGAAATTAGAGGAAGAGCAAAATCAAAATTACTCTTCCAGGTGTCTGCAGAAGTTACAAATTATCTGTATTAATTAATTTGTAGTTTATTTTTAGTTCAACTTTCCCAAAACATTGTAAAGTGTTTTTCCCCAATAAAATGATTGTGTTGGTTTTAATTACATTTCTTCATGTTTTTAAAGGACAGCTATTTATATCATGGAAGTACAGATCAGTAAAATAAAACCTCAGGAGTGAAAAGGTCTTTGTGGTTGTGATATATTTCTGTGAAGGGTATTTCAAGCATTAATTATATAAGGCAGGGAATTACTGCATGAACAAATAAGAATGGCTTTGCTAATCTGTGAGTTATGTGAACACTTCCACTGGGAATTAAAAGGTTCTTTGCCTCTTTATTTTAGACAAATTAAATGGTTTGACAATTTCCTCATTCTTAATGTTGCATATAACTGAAATGAATTAAATAGCCACTGTAGTTAAAAAGTAACAATTATAAGGATTGTGGTTCAGTATATGTGTTATACCCTGAAGCAGTTAATCAGCAGAATCACTTTAGAAATCAGGATTCCTGTTAAAAAGTGCTTTGCTTGAAATGATTGGACGTGCAGCAGGTGAACTCAGAGCAAGAGACATCTAGCCCTGCCAACCTGAAAAGACAATCTAGTGTTAGCTTTGCTTACTGAAAGAAATGTTTGAGGTTGAGTCACTTTAAACATTGGAGAGAATGTAATCTAACAGAAATAAATATTAAAACAATCCTCGAATAAGTATAAAAGTTCAATTTTTTTTAAGTTTTTGATTCTGTAGAGACCGGATTGCTTTTTTTCTTTTTTTCTATTTTTTTTTTTTTTTTTTTTTTTTAGGAAGGCAAATTAAGAAAATTGGTACAAACTCACTTTGTTTGGGGTTAGTCTGCATTTTTCAAAAAAAAACTGTCCACTTCTGGTTGGGAAGAATTCATACCACACCCAGTCCCTGTGGTCTCTGTGTGTATTCCAGTGCAATCGTAGTAAAACACCTTCTTTGTATCATTCAAATCTTGGATTTTTATCTCTGAGTTTTGAAGAACGATGCACGTATAGCTGTGCCTGTCCAAACCATTGGCAATGATGCAATGATTTCTTCTCTTTTTTTCTCAGTGCCAGTGCTAAAGCCACCCCTCTGAACATAAACAAAGTCTCCAACAGCTTACTGAATTTTGGCCGAAAGCTCATTGCTCCGGCCATGGCTTCGGGTGGGGCAGTGGGCACTCCTGCTGGCGGGAGCAGCTTCCCTCCCTCTTCAATGCCAAGCAGGAGCACAGTGGACGGCCCTCAGCACCACCAGCACCACCAGCACCACCACCAGTCACAGCAGCAGAGGATGATGAAGTCTGAGAGCATGCCAGTTCAGCTGGGCAAAGGTAAAGGAAAAACATGTGGTAGCACTGTGACTGAGGGAAGCTTTGTTGTACATCTTCATTGTTGAAGAAAGTTTTTGCTTCTGTTGATTTTTACATCACTGTGTATATATTTGGAGGAAACAGCAAAATATTTTGTTAGTCAGGATGCTTATGTCAAGTACAACAGCATGGTTGCAGTGCAATACAGAATTAGATGTTATCTCAAGAATGTACAAATACTGTAAGAAATTTAGAACTTATATGAACCAGAAACTGCATCAGACAGGCCAACAAACTTAATCATTACCATATGAAACATGAGCCAATTAATTTTTCAGATTTTTAGATGCAACATTTTTCTAACTGGAAGACTAATTTCATACATGTTTTTTTCAGGTTATTGCAAAAAACCGCATGCATAACAGTATTAGCTAAATACATAAAAATAAGCAAAGGACGTTAGAGAGTAACTCTTGATAAAGAAATTCTTATTCCCTTTAGAATGTGTGGAGCTTATTTAAGAAGTTATTTGAACCATAGTATGAATTTGTCTTTTAATAATTTGTGATGACCCTCTGCACTTAATTTAGTAAACACTGTGTCTTTTTCTTAAGCCTTTCTTTTTATATTTCTTGAGGACAGCTTATTCAAACAACAAACTCACATCCTCAGCTATGGTAGTTGTTTGCTATACTCTGCCACGCTCAAGGTAGGTTACTGCTTTTCATCTTCAGCCAGCCCATGGCAGTATGTGCTTTTCAAGGAGTGTGTAGAGCAAAACAGTACCTGCTGATTTTAGCAACTCATCCAGTGTCATGGTTATGAGCTTGAGGGCTGATGCTGGTTGCCCTGAACCTTTCCATAGGATTGCATCTTTTTATTTTTTTTTACCAGATTTGGAAGTGTAAAAGAAGGGAAATATCACTTCATAGATGAAGTTGATGTTCTCTCTCTTTGCTGTGGCACCTTTATAGTCCAAAGGCCCTTTCATGATGCATGGCATCCCCAGCAGACACTGAGGGAACTGAATTGAAAGGTACAGCTGTTCTTTTGGAGCAGACACATTCTGGAGTAGGCACTTCTGTAAGGGCCACTGCAGCTGCTTGGCAAAATCCAGATATGCAGCTTCTCTTAGTTAGAGAAGAATCTCAAAACTTGCTCCAGTAAGGCTTTTACAGTACAGAGGTGAAACTTAAGTGCAGTAAAACTTTGATACAAATCCTGTTCACAACACTGGAAGCAAAATTAGGTGTGAAACAAAATTATTTACACTGTTTCAGAGAGGCCTTTTCTTTGATTTTTTAAGAGTTTTCCTTTTCACATTAAGAGTTGATAAGAGTTTTTCTCTTATCACATTATTCTCTTTTCCCCTTTTGAGTTTAAAAGTAGTCCTTGGGTGGCTGTTCTCTTTCACTGCTTAATATAGTAAAAGCACACAATTTGAAAAAACTTCTATAGATGGACTTGACTGTAGTTTAATCTTTATGTGGCTGCTAAAGGATGGCTTGTTCTATGGGGCAATTAACATATATCATCAGGAAATGCACCTGATACTTTCCATACAAGAATTAGAATAAAAAAACTGTAATTATGTTTGGTCATTGTCATGTACGAGCTGTGCTCATATTGCTCTTCCAACAGGAATGTGGAGATTTGATAAAGGTATGAAGAATGTATGATATAAGGCACAAAACATTTTCATAGTAAAAGGAAAAAGCATACTGAAGCTTCTTCTTAAGTGTATTCTGTCTATCCATATGCAGTACAGCCTTTGCAGAAGTAATTTAAGGGCAACAAAGTGTAAATATACTATTTTTAATAGGTTCAGATGACAGAGTTTTGTTTTATGCATTAGTGCCATGCTTGTTGCTCCAGACCTGTACAGTTGTAAGTATTTTGCCTATACCTGTATAGAAATTTCAGATTATGGCAGCTATGTTTGCATGTGCCATACTTTGTATTTTTAAAGAGACACAAAAAATAACAAAAGGAAATATAAAGTATTTTAGAGGCTCCCTAGTGAATTCTCTCTGAAGTAAGTTTAAATGTTCAGCAAAAAATTCTTATTTGAAATTACACCATGGTGGAGACATGCTAAAAAGCCTTTTGAAGATTGCTGCAGTGACCTTTGTGAACAGCACAAGCTTCATCACACCTTAAAAGTAAGAGCAAGTCCTCTCTGTTCTGTGGAGGACAGTACCACCACCTCAAGAAAGAGCTGAACAGCAAATCCAGTGAATGAAGGCACTCTCCACAGCTATGAGAAACTGCCACTACTTCCATCCCAGGCACTGAGATTTAGGATTTAAAATATATTCATACTCTCAGAAGCTCTTGCTCCACTCATGTTTGTGCTGAACTTTTTAGCTTCTATTTCACTGGCTTTTTCCTAGCTCTAGATTCTACTGTAGGTTTTGAGTATCTAAAAACTATTTGGCATGGTTTGGAAATACAAGGCTCCCAAATTACTAACTAGCTGTCACTGATTGTCTACTGTTCTTGTTCTTCGCTGTATGTTCAGCTCTCCTCAGCCTCCTGGAGCCTGGTTATTTAGCTAAGGTAGGCAGAGACATGGATTTGGGATTTAAATTGAAAGACATTTGCACTTCCAGCTGATGTAATACTCACAGATGTTCAGTTGGACAGTATAACAAGCCAAAGTGCTGTAAATCTAACAGGCATCAAGCCACATAATATGTCATCCTTTTTTCTCTTACTGATCTGTTCAGGTTTTGAATGCTCAAGTAGTGCTGATAATTTAAATTAATATGTAGAGATTTATAAGTTTGAAGAGATTAAATTAATTAGTTGATCTACTTTTTGAAGAAGTCCTTGGTAACAAAATACATTGCAGGACTGTCAAAGTAATCCTATCCCAGCTTTAACAGCTCTGTTTCAACAGAGTTACCACTCACAAACCAGCTAACCGTATGGCATTCATGCTGCTGTACTCTAGATGAGGGATGACTGGGTTACATAATCAGTTGTAATTATTTCTCACTCAAAGTTTTGGTACTTGATGAATTTCTGTAAGAAAAAAAAAAATGCATATAATTTAGATAATGTAAATGGAAAAATGGCAGACTGGAAAAAAATCCTGACCATAATTGCAAGCCTGTAATTCCAGATGAGTCTTCAGCCTTACAAATCACAGCTGAATTAAGTATCCAGACATCTAATTGGAAATTGAGTTCCTCCTAATAATATATTAGTCCCATTCAGCCTATCCTCAGCACAGAAGATCAAGTATCATTACTGATTACCTATGCAAGGTAGCCTGCTAACAGAAGAGGGATTAAAACATTCTCTTGATCCTGCACAGTGAAGTAATTCATTGGCACAAAAGTTGAATTCAGATATTGAGTTTATTGGATTTTCAGCTGAGGTGGTTATTTTGAAAGATAAAAAAAATAATAATTTTTAAAAACTGGGAAAAAAGCACAATTGTTGCCCTGTGTGTTCCAGTGGATCCTTCGTCATTCAGAAACTGGATATTCTTTGATTACCAAATGGCAGCCAAGAAAAAAAAGCATTTCACTTTCTCTTCTTCCCTGATAGTGCCAGATAGAGTTTTCCTTCTAGGTCATTCCATGGTGAAACCCAAAATGCTTTTGATTTGAATGCAGATTTATCACAAGGACACATTGGAGGATCAGTTAAAAGACAAAGTTTTGCCAAAATTGTATTTTAAGGAGTTTCCAGACTACTCTTTGTTTTTATGAGTTGATACTACTGTGGTATTTGTTGTAACACACAGAATTTCCGCAGTCAACATGCATGCCTTAAAGAATGATCCCTCAATTTAGAATTATTTATAAAGTTAAATAATTATTTCAAATTAATTATTTATCTCTAGAAAATTAATACAGTTTTCGTATGGATAAAGAAATTGTCATTATTAATAGCAGAACTGAGTACAAGTTAAAGGAATAAAACACAGATTGACAAATAGGGGTTTGTTTTTTTTTTTTCGTTTTTTAAAAACATATACATATTATTAGTCAAGTATGAAATTTTTTGGCAGTAAGGATATAACTTCTGAGTTCCTCTGTGTAAGAGAGACTGGAGTGAGTCCTGTGGAGGGCTCCAAAGATTAGGGGACTGGAGCACCTCACAAGGAAAGGCTAAAGGAGCTGGATCTGTTTGGAGTCGAGAAGACAGGGAGGGGATAGTATCTAAGAGTATCTAAAGGACGGTGTGAAGAGGGTGGAGCCAGCTTCTTCTGGGTGGTGCCAAGCACTAGAGCAAAGGGTGATGAGCGGAAACTGATGCGCAGGAAATTTCACCTGAATATGAGGAAGAACTTCCTTAGTGTGTAAGTGACCGTGCCTTGGAATAGACTGCCCAGAGGAGCTGTGGAGTCCCCTTTCCTGGAGATGCTCAAAAGCCATCAGGAGGACACAATCCTGAGGAATGTGCCATGGGGCACCCTGCCTGAGCAAGGGGCTTGGGCCAGTGGCCTTCCAACCTCAGCCATTCTGTGAAGCTCCCAAAGAGCAGAATGACGCTGTCTGTGAAGTGCCAGCAACAAAACGGTTTTGACTCTTCAGTTAAGTTTAGATTTTGATCTAAATCATCACTTAAAAGCACTGGGGTTCTGCAGCCTGTGACAACTGGTTATCCAACCTTCCCGTTTCCTTTTGCCTGTCCCTATAGCGCTCTCTCACAATGTCCTTTCTGTCCAAAGCAGGGTGCTCCGGCTGAACCCCCAAAGCTGCGGCTCTCCGCGGCCGAGCAGCAGCGGCGGGGCCGCGCTAACGCTGTGTTTGTTTGCCAGGCGAGGCGGGCGAGGCGGCGCCGCCGGGGCCGGCCCGGGCCCCGCAGCACGGCCCGGCCACCGCAGGTAGGCCCGGGCGGCGCTGCCGCGCTCCCTCCGCCGGGCGCCGCTGTCGGGCCGGGAGAGAGCGCGGCGCTGCGGTCCCTGCCGGCCGTGTGTGTGTGTGTGTTGTGTGTGTGTCTGTGTCTGTGTCTGTGTGTGTCTCTGTGTGTGTGTGTGTGTGTGTCTGTGTGTGTGTGTGTGTGTGTGTGTGTGTGTGTGTGTGTGTGTGTCTGTGTGTCTGTGTGTCTGTGTGTCTGTGTGTGTCTGTGTGTGTGTGTGTGTCTGTGTGTCTGTGTCTGTGTGTCTGTGTGTCTGTGTGTCTGTGTGTCTGTGTGTGTGTTTGTGACTGTGTGTGTGTGTGTGTGTCTGTCTGTCTGTCTGTCTGTCTGTGTGTGTGTGTCTGTGTGTGTGTCTGTGTGTGTGTGTGTCTGTCTGTCTGTCTGTCTGTGTGTGTGTCTGTGTGTGTCTGTGTGTGTCTGTGTCTGTCTGTGTGTGTGTCTGTGTGTTTGTGTGTGTCTGTGTGTGTGTGTGTGTCTGTCTGTGTGTGCGTGTCTGTGTGTGTCTGTGACTGTGTGTCTGCATGTGTGTCTGTGTCAATGTCTCTGTGTGCTCGTGTGTGTCTCTGTGTGTGTGTATGTGTCTGTGTGTCTCAGTGTGTCTGTGTCTCTTCACTGGCATCCGCCACGTGTCAGCATCCGTCTGTGCTACAAACATCTTTGCTCTTGCACTTTGTTGCCAATTTCCCACTCCATCATGGGGGCCAGTTTCACCATCACCGTCCCTTTTAGCTGCATTACTTCCCTCTTGTTTATTTGAGGTAGGTATTTTGGGACGAACATCTGCTGTGGTGCACTTGACTAACGGGGAGCTTACCTGGCTTGGCTGAAATAAAAAGTAGATGGATTTGTGTGATGAGTTGGTTTGAAAGTGCTGGAAGCCTTTGTTCCAATTTCACTGTAGGAGAAAAAGTGAAACTAATTTTATCTGAAAAGTTTTATAAAACTCATCTCATTCTTTTTGCAAATTTTAATACCGTACATCCTCAGTGTGGCGGATACAGACAGATGAGCAGATCTGAGTGGTTTTGAATTATATATGGCGCCTTACTTCTGTTCTTCTTGGTATCTTTTTTCTTGCTCTCCTTATAACTATGAAAGCTATTCTTTTCCTATGTAGGGACCAAACAGAATGAGCTATCAGTTTTGTATGTCTTTTTTGCATCTTCCTCTGATATTTCATATATTTTAGCAGGGACCTCCAAAGTTCCTGATTATATCCCCCATATTAGTAAGACATGAAGCTCACTTTCCTTTCTTTGTTAGTCTTCTCCTCCTTGCCACCATGTTTTACTTTATTATACAGCTTAATTATTGATCACATTTAATTTAAATTATCATTCTTTGCAAGACATCAGATGTCCCCACAATACCAACAGGTTGATCCCTTTTTTGCCACTGCCCATCTGTGTATTTTCCAAATGGTTTTGGGGCAGAGCATTTCTCACCCTGGGGTCAGTCCCTGTATCATTAGCAACAGACAAGAAGTGAGCCACTTAGAAGCCAGCCCATGGAGATAACATTGCTCCTTTTTGCCTCAGAAATGGATGTATTTTGAGTGTGTGAAATCCTGTGCATAATTACTGTGTACTCTTTATGCATTTTAGAGTGCATACATATATACACACATATAACTTTTGTTGTTGTTGGTGGTGGTGGGTTTTTTTGTTTGTTTTTGTTTTTGAGCCATCCTACGCAGTAACTATTGTGTATGTCAGGGATCCTTGCATATTTGTTCTGTGTGCTTCTTAAGCATGTATTTGATTGCCATGTTTATGGGGTTTCTTCAGCTTGTTTTGTATGGGCTTTAGGACCTTCTGGTATATGCTTAGATGGTCAGAGATTAGATTTCTCCAATGTCTTTTTTAAGGAACCACAATGTATTTCTCTAATATTGACAGAATGAGCAGACGTAAATGAGAGTTTTAATTCAGTGGTGTTCTCGGGTTCCTGATTAAGCTGCTAATGAAGGACATGAGTTTAGTTATTAACTGTACTTTATTGCAGTCTTTATGCATTTTGATTCTACATGAAGGGTAAGACTTCGTTTTTCTTTTTCCACCTTTTTTTTTTGTTTGTTCTTTTTTTGAGGAGTAATCCAAAATTAGAAACTCTGTCCCATTATCCCATTACCTTCTTGTCAAGCTATTGAGTGAGCAGAATATATCACACTGCACATTAAGAAAGATGTAAAATCAGTAAGACACAGAACAGAGAAGATACAAGTGGCATTTGTGTCACTGTCCTGAGATCCTAAACACTGTGTGTTGATACTACAGTGTTGTTTTCAAAGTTATATGAGTGTGTCATATGTTAATGCCTCAGTGCATACATGAAGGAGGGACTGAAGGACTTCATACATGTGAAGGACTTCAGAAGCAACATGATGATTCAGTTAAACGTTGTTGCAGCAGCTTCCTTGAGAGTTGGACTCAAGTGATCCTTGTGGGTCTCTTCCAAGTTAGAATATTCTGTGATTCATTACTTTTCTGTGTTGGCAAAATCACAGATGTCTTTTTTCTTTTTCCTTTTTTTTTTTTTCTGACATTAGGGAAAACACATATGATTAGTGTAACCTGTCTTTCAGCTTTCTTATTTATAGTTGTGAAAACAATGACTCCTCTGGAAATTAAAAAAGCCTATCACAATCCAAGGATCCTGCTTTGTGAGTTGCAGGACTGTAATTATTCATAAGTGCTGTTCTTTCTGTCTTAATTCTCAATTATATCCCCAAATAATCCATGTCACTGTTCACAGGATTGGATGCAGAATAAAAAAAATATTGTTTCCTAATAATAATTTCCCCAGATCACTTATTCATGCAGAAGGATCAGGTGCATCCTAACCTTTCTTCTTACTTGGGTATCAAACATACAGATAGAGTATTTTATCACTTCTGGTTTGCTGTATCTCTGTCTTAGTTTAACTAGATCTTTTATTGCTCTTATTTTTTATTTTCATTATATAATTTATAGGCCATAAAAACCAGATTGTTCAAAACTCTTAGTGTTACTTAAACAAATTCCCTTTTAGGACACTTGTATTATTCTGTCCACAAAATCTTGTTTGGTTATGCAAGTAGTTGCATATTCTGTTCCTCTGAACTGTGATCCATCTTTTGAAATTTAGCTGTTTGCAGTGGCCTTGAGGTCTTTTGCACTTCTTGGTCTTTACAATTTCTTACTATGTTTTTGACACTTGTTTCCTTAGAGCTGAAAGACAGAATATAGAAAAAAAAATCTCACACATAATTTTTTTCCATTGTTTTACCAAGCTTTATTATTTCATGTGTGTGGGTTCCTCAAATACATTTAAAGTGTTCTTCTCTCAATATTATCTGTGAATTTTTATCACATAATCTGCTTATTTGCAGGTGAATTGTGTTAAGTCTAGGCCATACAGTGAAGAGTATGTGAAAAATACACATGGCTCATTGTTCAACTTTTTTTGTTTTTTTAATCTTCACCCTATAGAGGGAGTATATCTTCTTATTGCTAGGATGGTAAAGAGAGACTATTTAATCTGATATATACATAGTAAATATTTTTCTGTTGCACTTTACTCTGTCCACCAAATATATTTTTATTTATGTTTACCATTTATATTGGCTGCTCTTGTTTAGCTGTGTGAACTACTTTTATAAATGCTTTATTTGCTAAAATATGTGATTCCATCTGTTCCAAAACTATTTTTAAGTTTACCTACTTCAAAAGCACACTTCCATTTGCCACTATGAAATGCATAAAAATACTTTTTTCTTACATAAAGACAACTGTAAGGATAACAGTCTTGCCAAGTGACATTATTTTACCCTAAAATTACAAATTTTCTAAAAATTTCCTTGCAAATTAATTATTTCTGCTGTTTGCTATGCAGTGTTTTCTCTTCTTTCATCTCCAGAATTATTTACGGTATACGTGATTAATGCAAATCCCATTTTTCAATAAAATGGGAAGGCAAAAGTTAAGTGAGATCTATAACAGCCTCAGTCTCATGCACTTTTAAGGAAACTCCTCAGATTAGGTGGTAGGTAGTATGTGTCTGGAGGAGGACTGTGAAGAAACATAAAAATCCAATTAAATGAAGTTGGTGGGAAGTAAAGAATATGTAAAAAAAATTTTAGAATAAGAAGTAGCAGAAGAGGCAGTGTGGAGGGATCTGAAGAAAAGATGGAGGCAGACAGGAAGGTCCACAGAAGCAGGGCATAAAATGTAGGAGGGTTATGGGGGAGGTGAGCAGAATAAAGCAACAGAGAATGAAGGACAAGATGGGAAGCAATTTTCTGAGTTTTCTTCTAGAAAATGTTAAAAATACCAAACCCAAATCCTTTCTTGGATTTTGTCATTTAAAGTCTCTTTATTCACACATAATGTTTTGTTCTTTGCTAGTTCAGTCTCTTTGCATTTAACAGTCTCCTTGTGAAAAGTGTATTTCAAATAAATCTGTATTTATTGCCTTAAGAAAATGTGAATGATTTAATTGCAGAGGATCATACTTATTGCTATAAATGGTAACATGAAAGCACACAAAAAACAGAAGAAAGGAAAAAGGGAAACATAAACCCTCTCATCAGAATAGCCATCAAACAAGAAACAGGGTAGAATTCTTGAGCATTAGCTTTATGTGCTATTTAACTTTTTTCCAGAATGGAAAACTCTAGTTTCATGGAGTCGTTCTAGCTTGACTTCATCATACACATGATAAAAAGATTTTTTTAAACTAGCATCTGTCCTTAGGTAACATTTTCTTAATAAAAGTTGATGAAAACTGGCATACTGAGGGTTTTTCCTCCAGGAACTAATGCAAACAATATTTTAATTTAAATATTTGAAAACACTTGGTAAACCTCAACTAGAAAAAAGCTAGCCTTATCAGAGGCTGCCTGTTGCAAACACTGCCATGGTGAGCCAGCCCAGGCTTCTCCCCAGATGTCTTCACTATGATAGTGGACAATACTGGATTCTTTTCAAAAGCTCCATGAAATGACAATAAGTAACTAATAAATAGATTTCATCAAAATGTCTGTTAGGTGGAAATGGCCTTAAAATGTGAGGTATGAGAACTTACGTTCTTTTCCAAACTTTTTTCCCTGTTTAAAGTCTAAATATTGTGATCTAGATCTTAAGTGTCCAACCCACTTTTGGAATCTGAAGTTCTTGTTGTTAGCATTCTTTGCCAAGTCTTACAGTCGGAAAAAACTATTTCCATTTTAGTGCTGATGATATCAGATTTTTTTTTTTTTTTTTTTTTGTGAGATGGCACTTTGCTCATTTTGCCGCACAGGGCATGAAGTTCCTCAGTCTGTGAATATATTAGAGTGCATATAATGAGGTGATTTTATTTATTTATATTTATATTTATATATATATATATATATATATGAGTGTGTGTATGTATATATATATATGCATCATATAGCATATATATAGATACAGATGTGTACTAGATAGTGTATGTTTGTATATATATATATATATATGTATGTATGTACACAAAGATTTTGTGTTCTTCTCTCATACAGAAATTAAGTTCCATATGAGAACAGTCCTTCAGTCTCTCAGTGCATGCTGACACACTTCAACATTTCATTCTGTGTTGGGCCATCTGTAACTCTCAGTCAATGTCAGTTAAGACAAGGAGGTATTTGTGGGGAAAAGGAAATGCCCACTGATTAACTGTTTTGGTTTTTTATACTTGCTTTACAGGCCAAAGTTCAAAAAACATCAGTTCATCTCCAAGTATAGAGAGCTTGTCTGGAGGACGTGAATTCACAGGATCTCCACCTTTGTCTGCTTCAAAAAAGGATTCCTTTTTCAGCACCATCTCCCGCTCACGTTCCCAAAGCAAAACTATGAGCAGAAAAGAGTCGGTGGGTTTTTTTTGCTTTCAAACTATTTTACTGTCACACTGCATTAACTTACTCATTAGAGACACTCATGTCTTCCATACATTGAGCACTTCCACTTGGAAATGTTTCCCTAAGCATCCATTAATGGCCGAAGCAGAAATAAGCTATTTCAACTTTTTGTGTTGAGTGACATCTCCATTATGGCTTCCATTCCATTATCCTGCCTGAAATGAAACTGTGACAGTGCATGTTGCCTCTGAGAAAGACGAGAGAAGTCCTGTAAGGTTTTTTGCTTTGTTAGACTTTTGCTGTAGTCCTGAAGTTAATAAACAGTTCAGTGGGAAGCTTCAATGCTCAGCAGATCCAAACATGTCCATCTGTTGTCCCTGAAATTCCTTAATACATCAGAGGTTTCCCAGTGTCTGTAGCATCTGTAGTCCGCAGTCACCGTTCTATTTCTCATGCAGCTCTGACCTTCCATTTGGTCATAAGAAGCTAGTATTTAAAACAGGTAGTTTTTATCCAAGAAAATCAGCTCTTTTCATGGGTATGTTCCAAAGAAATTCTCATCTCATCCAGGATATTTTAGGAACACTGCTTTGGTTAACTAGGTATGCCAGGGAACATGAGGATTCTTGTTTATTCTCTATACACATTTCCCTTTGTCTCTCTGCTGACTAGAAAACAGTTACACAGTAGATGTAATAAGTTGTGTTTTTTGTAAGGTGACGGCACAGTGGTTTTCTCCATTATTTTTTCAGAAATGTAGACTCATATTGATTTCAATATGTAGGAATTGCAATAGCCAAATTTCTGTTACAGCATTCTTCAGGTGTTCAGAGCTAATAATGCACAGAAGTTTCATCTGAACTTCTCAATGCTTTTTACTATAAACAGCAGAATCTTAATTAATAGTCACATCATGTTTTCAATTTTATATTCAAGACATTCTAATGAAATGCACAACTTCGTGCAACTTTGTTCAGTTTTTTGTTCACTGAATGAGAGTGTTTAATTCTTGTTCCAAATGTTTTACTGTTGTCTAAAGAAAAGCTGTGTTTTGTGGTTAGTCAACAAGAAGCTATAATTTTGGTTTGTGACCATTTAAAACATGTTGAATTTAATTTATAGCTAAAACAACAATTTAATTTCTTTCTGGTTGTCCTCATGAGTTGAAGCAAAATAAATACAGCAGTATTGAACTTTTCTTTTTATGAGGCTTAACAAGATCTAAGTACAGCTTTCATTTGCAACTTTTATCCAGGCCAGAACTTGGGGGTTTTGGACCAGTAGAGTTGAAGAATAAGTCCTCCTTAGTCCTCTGATAGAAGACAGGAGAATTTACCATTATATATTTATACTCAATTAAAATCCATTTATTGTTAACATGTTTTTTCATGTAAATAATATCCCAAATTTGCAATATTATATTAATGCTTTCATGAAGAATTTTGGATAAAGAATTATGCATTATACCAGATTTGTTGTCCTTATGATAATTTTTAGTGGATTGGTAATCATGACAAATCAGGACATCAATTTTCAAAATAGTTCTTTGAACTGTAATATGTAATTTATATTTTGCATTTTATGATTAAACAGCTAGAAAAGGCTTTAAGCTATCAAAATCCATTTCCTTGAGTTCAGTTTTTGACTGTCCCTTAATATAGGCAAACAGAATTTGTAGCAGATCCAAGAGAAAAAGGTTTGTGTAAATCTATTTTCTGTTGCACAAGAGAATGTTGGGTTTTGTTTTCCTGTAAATTTCATGGTACTTCATTGTCCACAGAGTCAGAGATTCCAAAGAGTTTTTCCTGAGGTCCCAAAGTAGTTGTATCAGTATTCTCGAGTTGAACAGTTGCTTCATTTACAGCTGTTTTCTGGAAGCAGAAGGTTTCAAAATATAGTGGATCCACATTGTTTTATTTATCAAACTGAACTGGTTTACATTTTTAATCTTATAATTATACAGATTATGTTGTTAAGTATTAGGGAAATTACCTTTGTTGGAACATTGCCATGCATCAATCTCTTTATAAAAAGATGGTTTTAAAATCACTTATTCTTGGTGTGGCAGATGAAAGATGATCCATTTTCTTTTCATCCTTGTATCTCTAATGCAAACCCTTTCCAAGCAAAGTGGAAATTGAATGCATATATAAAAATACGTCCTTTAACATACAGTTAAAATAAGTGATTTTCATAGACCAGAGGGTGTCGCTGTAATAGTGTCATGGGATGGACAGGAATGTCATTGTCTCAGATGGCACCTGGACTGCTGTGTCCAGGACTGGGCTCCCGAGTACAAGAGAGATGTGGGCATACTGGAGAAAGTCCAGCAATGGCCACAAGGGTGATGAAGGGACTGGAGCATCTCTCCTGTGAGGAAAGGCTGAGAGAGCTGGGACTGTTTAGCCTTGAAAAAAGAAGGCTCAAAGGGGAGCTCTTCAGTGTGTATCAGTATCTGCAGGGAGGGTAAAAAGAGAACAGAGCCAGGCTCTTTTTAGTGATGCCCAGTGGCAGGACCAGAGGCAACGGGCACCAGCTGCTACACAAGAGGCTCTGTCTGATCATCAAGGAAACATTGAGAACAGCTGAGCACTGGCAGAGGTTGCCCAGGCAGATTGTGGATTCTCCATCCTTGGAGATATTCAGAAGCCATCTGGACATTAATCCTAGGCATCCAGATATGCTTGGTGGCCCTTCTTGAGCATGGGCTTAGGCAAGATGAGTTTGTGAGGTCCCTTTCAACCTCAGCCGTTCTGGGATTCTCTGAGAGGATAAACTCTCACAGAGGAATATGACATGTCTAAATTCTTTCTTTCCTAAAGCCAGTCCAACAAGTTGGGCTTTATCTGTGAGAATTGCTATCAAAATTGATACTTGTTTCATTACCTCCAGGACTAAAATGTGTCCATTTCTCATACTAAGGACTTCCTAAGTTTAGTAACATTTGGGTTATATTTATTCTTCTACGTATTTCTTTTTCCCCTCAGATGCAAAGATCAGAGGAGTGACTTATTTCTGTTACCAGAAACAGACATCCTCTGTTTTATTTAGTTAAAGAAATGAATCTACAGCCTCGGGGCTGAATGCACAATATCAGTTCATGTTTTGGCAGCCCATGGCATGCTGATGTTTTTGATGTTACTGTTGAGTGGCACAAACCAGTATGTTAATGTGAGGTCCCCCAAAAGGGTTTTGGAAGCCTGATTTGTACCCAGCATTGAGAGGTTCCCTGCTCCTTTTTATCCTTGTGGCTTTCTGACAGGAATAACTTAAGCAGCAGTTTCTGGAGCTGTCTTCCCGTAAACAAACACAGGAATTTTTAATCTGTAATGCACTCTAGTGCCCACCACATTGAACCACCAATGGTTCAGTCTTGCTGGAATAAAGTTCTACACAATTTTCTCGCCCAACTTGTCTACTGCCCTCTACTTTTCATTGGAGCTGTGAAAAAGGGTGCATTTGTGGTCCATTTATTTCTCATTATGTTTCACTTATGACTTCAGAAACCATTAAAGAACATCTTCCCCTCTTTTTAGCAAACAGAAAAGCTGCTTAGATGTTGATTCTGGCAAATATGGTCGGCTGATCCCAGTTTCTGGCAGAATATTCTGTAAATTTCTTTCAGACACAGGGATGCGCCAGAAAGGAAACTTCTGAATCAAACAATATAAACATTTTTAAAACTTTCTTTTAAAAGAAAAAAAATTATGAAAATGTGGATTTTTCTGAAAATAAACTTTTGATTTGGAAAAACATTGTGTTTTAATAAGTAAATTTCTACATAAAAGGTTTCAACTTAAGAAAAATCTAATTATCCATTTGGAAAATACATTAGTTAAAAGTTCCCAAGACGGAAACATTCCTAAGGAAAATCTGGAGCATTTGTTTTCTTTACTAAAATAATTTACAGATATGGTCATCAGAATCCTCATTTCTTCACAGAAATATCCTGAACAGAAGTGTCATGCATTATATTGGTTCTGATTGCACAGACTTTTTAATTAAATCAAATTTGACAACATATGCTATTGTCCCCACAAGCATGTATAAACAACTGTTACTGCCTGTGATTAATGTAGCTAGTCTGACTGATTTGAAGTTAGTTATGAGTACCCCTACAGGTTAGAAAATTAATGTATGCCATTATTTTCAATTAAATAGGCATCTGCTGTGGTGATTTAAGAACCTGAGTTTAGGCATACAAACTTGACAGGTCTGCTCAAGTAGACGTGGTATATGAAAACCAATGAGATAATAAGATAAATACTAGACAATCACACAAAGAAAACCACATACACAAAAATTCCTTTGGAGAAGAACATGCCTTTTGTGTATGGTACACATCTTGGAGATGTTTTTTATTACCATATATCTTTCCAATGACTGTTGCTTTTTTTAAGCAAAATATTTGTCAGTTCAGACTTATCAATGCCAAACATTTATTTGGAAGTACAAATGCTATGAAAAAATGTCCTTTTCTGGTTAAGCATCATAAAATGTGCCCAAAATAAGTTCATTTGTGTGTGTACATCAGCCAATTCTTGATCAGTATATTGGATTTGTTAGGCCTGAAGTTAAAGACATGTTGATTATTCTCAATGTCATTAAATTTAAAATACTTTAGTGCCTTAATGTTTAACTGTAGTTAATGCTGGAGGACATACATCATCCTTATTCTGATGTGACAGTCCAATTCAGACACACACAAAAAAAAATTATATTCCAGTGCCTGTCTAATTTTAGGGTTCAATTAAAAGAATATTGAATTTCAGGTGCTGACAGGTCACATGAACAGAGTTTATAGAAAAATCTCTGAGATATTTTGGAACTATGGTTCTTTTCTTGGTTGCCTTCCTCTGGCTTACATGACATCATGTAACTCAGATGAAAGAGCTGAAAACATTAGAAGAAAAAATAAGTTGCCTTTTATAGTTTTTATTATAAGTACTTGCAAGTTTCTTATAATTTAGTAAGGCAACAGCTGTATGCATGAGTAGCAGCTTTGAATCCTAGAGCTCCTTATCTTTTTTTGAGTGATTCATTTCAGGGAAAAGAAACTGCACTCTGATAAAAACAGGAAGTTAATTAGTTAGAAAAAAAAAATATTAATAAAAAACTCAAGAGGCTCTGCAGTGCTTTTTCTGTCATATTACAAGCAATAAACATGTATAGAGAGCAGACCTCTGGGGCCATTAGGAATATTTTTTTAATGTCACTGTAAACTTATCTTTCTCTGGTACGAAAGATTCAGATACATGTAGGTGAATAAGATTTTCCAGTAACTTCTGCACAGAAGCAGAATGATACCACTTGAAAAAATGTAGTAGGAACATTAAACATTATTGGGCAGCCCTTTGAAACTGTCAGAAAGAATGTAAAAATCACCAAAATCATTAATGGATGAGACCACGAGCAATGTTTACAAAAGGATCAAAGTCACTGAGGACACAAGAAGTGTGACACTTCACAGCAATCATGCTACCAGCAGAGCTAAGGGACTTGCTCTGTCCATCCTCTTTCCATACATTAGTCATTAAGTTAATGTTTCAGCATTCCCAGTGGAAAAGAAAATCATATCAGAGGGTCTGTGTTGGTAGTTGAGCTGCCCCATTTTCCTTTTCAGTGGGAAGTTCGTCTCTTCATCATGCTCTTTTAAGATTAAAACACCATGAAATTACTGTCCATTTCTGTGCAGAGCTGAGAGACCTGCAGTGAACTCTCAACAAAAACATGGCTGTAGATGAGACACATGCCTCTAAACCAGGCTGTTGTTTTATTTGGGAGTTTTCTGGGCTGAAAGGGTTTCTGTGTTTGGAAGATTTTTTTCCCCACTGGAATAAATTGTGGCTATGCATTTAATAACTTGATTCTTATTTTTTTCTGTGTTTTGTTAAATCAAACAATTCCCTATGAAAACAACAAGACTTGTATTTTTGTTATTTTAACAATGTAGTATAAATGGTGTATATTTATAGCATCTACATAATCACTATACTTCAGCTTTACCTTCCTTAAACTCTGAAAAATTAGAGAGTCTAAAACCCTTAAATAAATAATCCTGCTCTGGTCTACATCCTCAGTCATGTTAGGAATCATAAAAAAGGTCAAATACATCCAGCCTGACCAGAGGAAGATTTAGTGAAACTATTTTGCAACTGATGATTAAAAAGAATCTAAATGAGTATGAGTTTAACAAAGGGTGTGCTTTGGAAGTCCTTCTTAAAGGACTGTGTATGTTGAACTGCATGTATTAAAAAGCTTATTCAGGCAGAAAAATCAAGAAGCATAATTATTTAAGTACATAACACCTAATCAACTCTTTCAGTAAGGTTCAAATAAATATGTTAGTATTTCCCTGCTCACATTTCTCTTACATTTACCACAGTGGGCTTATGCAGTCATAAAGGCCAGCAATGTGTGTAACAGATGGACAGAAAGTCCCTCAGATGTCATAGTGAAACATAATGGAAGGTATGGGATTCTCATTTGTCTATGTGTTTTTTAATAACTATTTCTAAAATGCTTACAGCCATACCATCTGAATTAAATGTATCTGTTTTATTATTTATGAATAAATTTTCCAATATTCTTAAGTCAACAATCTCAACAGCAGCACTGAGAGTAGCCTTTTGTCTGCATTTCTGTTCAAAGGGATAATTTCCAGTACCCTACAGCTCTTTCTGTTCTTATCTATTCCCTTACCAAGTGGAATACTACCTATTTTCTCAGTTGTTCAGTGCCTCCCCATCCACAATGAGTTATGCCCAGCTTTTTGCGTTTCCATGGATCTTGCAGATTTTTATGGGTTTCATTTTTAAGCTGTCTCTTGGCAGTCCTACAGCACAGTGCCAGCAGGTGGACTTGTGCAGGCAGCAGGTAGATAAGTGTCCCATGTCTCATGTCTGCTTGCAGAAGAGTTTGCTTTCCATCCCTGCTTTCTTTGTCTGTAGGCGGGAGCTTTCTGCAGTCATATTTATCCTTCCCCATCTTCCTACTAAGGAAAAAATGCCTGAGCATAAAAGCATAATATGTTTAAGAGGAAAATGTACCTGGGTTAGATAAAAGCAAGTCCTCGTGCTCCAGTAGTACAGTTGCTGGTTTCCAGCTCAGAACAGTGAGGTTGGTGCACCTGGAATCTGTTCCAATAATAGGTTCAACAGTGGGAACTGCTTTGGAAAATTCCCAAACCCATGGTCCTCTGCCACTAACATCTTCAGGCAAGGTGGGGTGTGGAAACTGTGCTGGCAAAGTGACTTTGAACTGTTTAACATGGAAATTGAACAACAGGACCTGGTGATTAGAAGCTGTTAGTCAGAGTTTCAGCTATTTTCAGGATTTTAATTGAAATTAAATATATCTGTCAGGTTTTAGGGAGATTCTCTGATGCACCCTCTTTCATCTTCTTCCAAATTTCTATATATTTTTAGCTATTTTTAGGATACAATAAATTAAATAAATTGATAATCATACATCAATGCAATAAAATAGCTATTTTGCCTCAACGTCACCAATCTTAGTAGAGTTTATAAATAAATATGGATGGTAAATAAATATTGTTTATAAAGAATAATAAATAAACTAGGAGGCAAGGAAGAGTATAGTTATTCCAGTTTGGAAGAAGAGAAATAATTGACCACAACTTCTTGGGTCTTATATTTCAAGAAAACTACAGATACATAATGCAGTAAAATAGTATTTTTTCTTGCATTTTGAAAGTGTATGTCTTCTCAACAAATGCTAACTCTAGAGAGTTCCTGCATTATTGTTTATACATAATCTGAGTTGCAGCCCCAGCCCCTTTCAGTTTTGTTGGGGCTTATTCTCTATTTTGAGAGAGAATGTTAAGTACAGAAAGGCTGAAATTCATATTCTTTTATCCTTTATTATAATCTCTTTGTTCTGTTTATGTGTGCATAGCTTGAAGAAGCATCATGAGATGCCATCCCTTCCTGTGTTGTTATAGAGAACACACACAGGAAGTAAGGATTGTATTCATGCCCAAAAATATGTGCCTTTGCAGGTGAATGCCTTCTAGCATTTTAATTTATTACCAAATGTGTCTTGGTCTCATTCTACTTGAACATTTTTAGCTATATTATAAAATTTATTTCTTGCTTTTTGTACTTGTTTTCAATCTGATTCCTCTGAACCAAATAATTTGTTGTTGTTGTGTTGGTACAAAACCTGATTTAGCTTGGCTCCTTGGAGTCATAGTGGATATTTTGTTGAGCTTTTCTTAATTTTATTTCCTTATTTTTTCTCAGTCACATTGCTCCCACCCCTTTGAAAGGGTTGTCACAAATATACATTCACAAAAGATTTGGCAGTGGCAGTTCTGTTTCAGTTTTTAAAAGAGATAATTACTCTTTTGAATTTACTCCTTTGAGCAGAAGAGGATGCATTGTACCTGAAATGTTTTAACTTTGATAGCACTAAGTTTGGAACCCAGACCTCTATGATTACTGTTTGCCTAATTCATTTGTGCTTACTCAGATGTCCTTTGATATATTTTGAGATATACGGTACTACCAGAAAGCAAAATTGGAAACAACAGGTCAAAATAATAAGTCGGAGGAGAAAAGAGATTTTTAAAAAAGGTTTCTCTAATCTGACAGAAAACCTGTTTGTGCTTTAAGGGTTCTAATCTAGAAAAGCACTGAAATAAGTGTGTAACTATCAGATAGTATAAAGTCTGAGCAGCTGTGCTTACTAGCACTACCCTACACTAGTGAAATTAAGAGAAATTTTGAAGAATATGTAAGAAAAAAGGAAAGAAAGACATTCCTACTTAAGCTATCTCGTACCACACTTGAATAGCAGTCTGAGTTAAAATGATGAAAGCCTAAGCAGGAGTTAAAGGTATAAAATAAAAACAGGGTTCATGTTTGCTGTGCCTACAGTCTAAAGGAGCAAAATACAAGCTCGTAGGTCTTAGCTGAAGGTACTGTGCTTAACATGTTTAACATTTATGAAAGTGTATTCAAAATAATAAAAAACTATGCAGATGTGAAGATGTGAAGAACACAAAACATGAGTTATTTGGAAATATATTAAGTATGGAGATATTTCAATTAGCATATAGACAGATAAATACTGTCAGATAATGGTTCAGCACAGGAAATCAATACATAACCCCTTCTTCTGCAGAAGGCAGTATCTTAACTTCTTTATGTACTCACTTGGTAATATATTAATATTCACAAAATTTCATTTTATGCAAAAATTTCACAGGTACCAAAATTTTCAATGTGAAAGTAACAATATACATTTTGCGCCTGACTCTGATGTGCTTGGTGCACTTTCATCTAATCATTTCATAGCCACTTCCACATAAAAGAACTTTCTCTAAACATCTGCAAAATAAATGCTTTATGAAAACTCTCTCAAAAATTCCACCTTTTCATCAACAACAGTTTGGCTCCATGCTGAAGCCATGTCTAGAAGACTGACTAATATAGCCATATTGTTTCCATGTCCTCCCCATATGTGTGTCTCCAGCCATCTGTTGTCTCTTGGCTTACACCTTGAAGTCCTTCAGAGAAGCGGGATTTGTTTTTATGTTTGTACAGCACCCAGCAGAGCAAGGCTTGGGACTGGGAGTGATACAGTTAAATAACCAGTTAAAATCATCAATAAAATAAATTAAAAGCTTGGGTTAATTTCCACTGTATGTAATTCAGTGCTCAGAAACAGGGGTTTCTGGCTTAAATGTCACCATATGCTGTACACTATTCTGTGGCTGGCACAGAATATAAAAAAATTATGGGGGTGTCAACCAACAGTCAACTGTCAGAGATTGAAGATTATAAGGTTAAATCTTGTGTTTAATTCTTAGATTATAAAATTAAATAAATTCCCACAAAATGGAAGGAGTAACTGCTGCTTTTGATTCCAGAGGAATTTGCTTAAAATTAAATGAGAAAGCAATTTATGCCTTGCATCTGAATCTTGTTTGACTTGTAAACTGCTACTGACATCTAAAAAGTATACTCTGTGTATAATTTATGGATAAAAACTTAGGTACTGGTAAAACCCTTTGCAAGTCCCAGACTTCAGTATTTCCATGTATCTATCTCGGTTTTCCCATTATTTTCCTCTAAATGTTTTGATACCTCATCAAAATTATTTTCTAATTTGCCCTGCCAATTTGCCAAGAGCTATGGTATGTTTCCTGAGTGCTCTTACTATGAATGCTGAAAAATCTGAAAATGTGACTGGGCAAAATAATATAAGAAAAGTAGCTATGAACTACAGGAAAAAACTAACAAGCAAATGAAAAAACCCAACACCATCTCAAGCTCAAGACATCACTGCTGTGCAAATCTGTATAGTCTGGAAGAGTATTCTGGGCAGTACTGTTTCATGTTTATGTCATGACATTCTGTTTTCTCCACACTTCACCCAACCCATCATTGACCATCATCAGAACAGACCCCAGGAAGACTGGGCTCTTCTGCCAGCTCAGTTCTGTCAATGGTTTGGGGCTTTTTTATGGTTTAAATGTCAGCATTAATGCCTAAATACCTTAAACACCTTTAAATACTCTTCTCATTGGAGATAGCTTCTTTTCCACAGCATTTCACACTTGGTGGTGCTGCCAAGTTAATTCTTATTCAGTATTCAAATTTAAGATTAATGGAATTCTGCCATTCTGAGCATTCATGAATGGAATGCTTGGACATACATTGTTGTAAGCTTTGACAACAGAGTTGCTTTTCCTTGACTTTTCTACATGGGTTAAACAGACAAAAGTACAATTTTTCTTCCATCTCCTGAATAGCAAGACTGAAAACTAAATGGTATTGTGAAAGAAAGGCATTACAGTCCTGATTTTCTATGTTTGTTTTCCCTGTTTTCAATAATTCTGTGTTAAGCTACATGTCATATATTCAGGTGAAAATTTGTTTAAACTGATAAAAGCAATTTTAAGAAAGAGTGGCTTCCTTCCAAAACTATATGTCATCATACCTTGTAAAGGATACCAAATTCCAGTGCCTGTACTCAGGTCTGCAAGCCATATTGCAGCTTGTAAAGCCATGAGCTGTAAAACTCTAGGATTACAGTGTCAAAGGTGTAAAAGTTTCTGTTCTTGACTATACTGACCAATTTCAGTTATTCACAGCTTTTTTCCTGATGTAGTAAAATTTGATGAAAAATGGGGCATGGGGATGCATCAGTGATCTCATTATGAGCTCAGGAGAAAAGGAAGGATATAAAAATTTATTTCCATAGCTCTCTTTGTAAAGGTGAGAAGATAGATGAGAGGAAGTGTTGTAAAAACAGAAGAATGAGCTTTGGACAAATGGAGACTACCAGAACTGTATAGACTGGGGGGAGGAAATAGCAAAGAAATGTCAAAATTAATCATAAAATAATTAGTTCTCATGGCAAAAGAAAAAAAAAAGGAAATGTAACAGTGAAAGCAAAGTTCTATATGTGGATAAGAAGAAAGACAAATATGAGAAACATAAATCTAAGTCAAGTTTTTTGCAGATTCAGTCTTGCCAAAACCAGGAAAATAGAGATGTGTATATGAAGGCACTCAAATAGAACCTTATTTTGTCTGGAGACATAAATTCTAGCCTGCCTAATATTGTTAGTGAAATGTAAAACAATGTAGTATCACAAATAAATTATTTCCTTTTTATTCTCCTGTTAAATTCCAGATGTTAATGGTTGTCTGTAAGGCTGTACATCATCTGCAAGGTTGAAGGTGTGTCATAGTTTTTTGACAACACTGGAACTGAATTTTCAGAAAGCACTAAGTTGTTTTTCTGCAAGATTGCATATGTAAATTTGCAGATCTTGGTCTCCCGTGTCTGATGCAGTGATTCCTTAGTTTGATTTGCTGCTTGATTTGCTTCTCTTCCTCATAATGCAGCTCCCAATATTAGAAAATATTGAGCTTTATAGAACATGTTGTTTGGTAAATTGACACTGATTTTGTATTTTGTTTGAATGAGTTGTAGTCATTCATGTGTTTCTGGTGCTGTGTGTGTCAGATCAGCTGAAGGGGCAGTTTCAGCTGAAAGGTTGGTCCAGACCATACTGGATTTCTCCTGCCTTAGGTTTGGTCTGTTCAAAGAATTTATAAGTCTCTGTTCATGCATAAGAGAGATCAAATCAGCACTGCTATATGTACACAAAATAAAAATGGTATCCAGCACAATGTTAGCACAATGAAAAGTTACACTTAGAGGAAAGTGCAGTGTGTATGAGAGCATCTGCACTATGCTGGCTGTAAATCAGTTGTTTCATCTAATACTGCTAAAGAATTTGACATTAGAATACTGAAAAAAGGTCATTTTTCCTGAGGGGATTTATGATTTAGCTGCTTACCTGTACAGAGCAGTCTTTGAAAGGCGCTGTGAAAAGATTAGTCTTGGAAATGTTGCATAGAATAGACTTCTGCTTAAGCTGCTACTTGGAATAAGACAATCACTAGCATTGGGTCAGGCCAGTGACTTAGAATAGAAACTACCTCTTCTGTAACCTCTTCCAGTGCTGCACTGCTCCCCTAATGAAGAATATTTTCCTAATGACCAATTTGAACCTTTCAAGTGGCAGTTTTGGGCCATAGTGCTTTCTATATAATCTGTGAAGAGTTTGATTCCATCATCTTTGTCACTTCATGTAGTTACAGGCTTCCAGTAGATTCCCCTTGAAATCCTCTTCACCAAAATAAACAAGCACTGCTCCTTCAGCATTTCCTCCAGACCTGTAGCCTTCCCAGCAGCCCTGCACTGGCTCCTCTCCAGTTTCCCATTGTCTTTGAACTCCAAGCCCAAAGCATTATAAAAGGTGAGAGCTCACAAGCACTGAATAGAAAGGGGTGTAATGGCTTTCCTGGATCTGCTGACCACATTGCTCATAATGTAGCTCAGTGCAACTGTTTACATTATTCATTATAAGAGAACTTATCTATTAGTGGCTCAACAGCCACTGTAGCCTCCATATCCTTTTCAGCAGACCTGAAACAAAAAGTTCCTTCCCTGTCTCCAATTGGGATTTTTCTTCTCAGGTGCAGAATTCTGTGCATAAGAAAATTTCTAAAACAGAAATCTCAAAAAGGCTTCTCTTGCCTAGGCTTCCCATGTCTCATGGTGCTCATGAATTGAAGTTCCACCAGTCAGCACAGCAGCCACACCTCCCAGATTTGTATCATCTGAAAATCTACTGAATGTACATTCTGTCTCCTTATCTGGGCTATTGATGAAGATACTGAACCAGTGTCTTCATAACAGTCCATTTGTTATTGTGCTCATTTCCAAACATCAACTGGACATCAAGCTATTGACTCTGTTCTTTAAGTTTGAGATTCTGAGCAATCCAGCCTAACTACAGTCCTTTCATTCAGCCCAGATATTATCATATTATAAATGATGACACTTTTGGAAATGTGTCAAAAGCCTAACTACAGTAAAACTTCATTGCATTCACTTCCCTCCCTTCATCTGCATGCCCAGTCATTTTGTCATAGTGGGCAACCAGGTTGGTCAAACATGATTTGCTCTTGGTAAATCCTTATTGACTTTTCTTGATTATTGTCTTGTCCTTTACATGTTGGAAATTGATTCCAAGAGGACATGCTCCACGATTTTTCCAAGGACTAAGGTGAGGCCAAACATTGTATAGTTTCTTAGATACCCACCTCACTCTTGTTTAGTATGTATGTAAAATTAACCTTTCTGCAGTCATCAAGGATGTTCTGTAATAACAGTGATTTTTCACTGTGATAGCCAGTGGTGTTGCAATCACCGTCAGTTTTTTCAGCATCCATAAGTATATCTCATGTGATCCTATATGTTTGAGTACACACACTTCTTCTTCAGGTATTAACCAGCTTATGCCCTTCCTCCCTCCATAGCCATTCCTCTCCTTCCCAAACAGTTCATGCGGAGGTCTGGGAACAGAGCTGCCCTAAAAAGTGAGATGCAAAAATGGATTCAAGTGCTGCAGCCTTTTCTGTACCCTGTGTCATTGTCTTATCTCCATTAGTTAGCAACAGACCATTTTCCTTGAATCTCCTTTTGCTGCTCTGCATACTTATAAGATCACTTCTTGTTACCCCGTAATGTCCCCCATTAATTTTTGCTCCAGATGGGGTTTTGTCCTTCCTAGTTTTGTTCATGTGCCCAAACAATGATTGTGTGCCTGTCCTTTGTTTCCTGCCATTGTTTCCACACATGTGCTCTCCATTTCCACCATTTCCACCTCCATATGTGCTTTTCCCATTTCAGTTCATTAAGAAGTTCGTTACTGAGCTGAGTGGACTTTCTGCCTACCTTGTCTGTATGTGCCGATTCCTCATGTATATCTGGGTTAGGTCCTTGTTCTGTGGCAAAGTCCTCCCCACTAGATTAGCAAGTCTATTCACAAAGATTTCTTCCCCATCTTTGCCAGGTAGACCTGTTCTCTAAGTTGTCTGTCCTCGTCAAACTGGGAGCCACAAGCAAAATAGTTGAAGCCCAGCTAATGCCAGCAAGTATGTAACCATATGTGGGCTCCCTGGTACACCTGCTGCTCTCCAAGCTCTTCCCTTTTGTCATAGGATTGAAGAGAAACACCACCAGCGTTTCTGTCCCCTTCACCCTTGCTCAGGAGCCCTACAGCCACATTTGAACTAAAATGGTTTCACATCACCCTGTCTTTGGTGAATGCATGAATAAGCAAGAAAAAGTCAGAACATTAGGTGACCCCAAACAGTCTTTTGCAACACCACAATGGAGGCTCCAAACAAGCAAGAAACCTATCTAGTTGACAAGTCAGGCTTGAAGAGTCACCAGCCACACACTGTCACTCACCACTTTCCCTTGGTAATGCTCTGATACAGTCAGTGTCCAACCTGAATTCTTCCTCTGAGGGAGCTTGTTTTTACCGTCTGCTGACTGGGCCCTGCACCACTGGGCAGTCCTTCTGCTGCCCGAAGCCACAAGTTTACAGCTCCCTCCCTCGTTATCAGTGCATGCCTTCTTCCCACTGTATCTTGCCTCAGCTGCACTTTTCCTGTCTGTTGCATGAAGTTTTACACCTTGGAAAGATTTTGTCAATCACCTGTCAGTCACCCCAATGGAGTAAAACACACCTTCCTCTTCTTACAACTCCTCACCTGCTGCTGGGGAACTACAACAGAGCAAAGCCCCCATCAGGGAGGTCACTCTCAGAGTCTGCACAGAGGTTGTTACAGCACTGCTGGTGACAGCAGAGGTGGAGGTTACACCGTTTGGATGTTGTCTAAGTGTGCAAACAACCCTGGGTCTCTTGTGTGTCAAGTGCCAAGTTAACTGTCTTGCCTATTGGCCCATCCCAGTGCCTGCATTCCTTGGTGCCCTTCCCAAGATTGCCAGATAAGTCAGGAACTGTAAGTTCATTTAGCCTTCTGCGAGATTTCCCACTTGGAAAGGAGACCTCATGCACTGTCTGTGACTCCCTGACCACAGCTCCCTGCTTTGTACCTGCTGGGTCTGCTGAACACTGCTCCTCCCCATGCTGGATCCCAGCAAGCGGAAAGAGCAGGGGATGTAGTTTAATCAGCACTGCTCTCACTTGCCAAGAGAAGAGGTACTGTTGTATAATATAAAAGGTCAGTTTCAGGCTCTGTTTGGATGGATTCATTTATCCAAAAACATTTCAAGATCAATTTACTGCAGTTCTCGCCTCTGAATAATAAAAAATAGTCTAGGAGACATGGAAATATTTATTACAAGAAGTTAAATTTTCTTATTCACCTATTAGGAGACAAACTGGGGTTCAATTACTGGCTAATGATTTTAGAATTTGATGGTGTTATTTTATAATAGAATACTCAAATATTGTCACTTTTTCCTATCTTACAGCTTCACTTACAGAGCCAATGGCAGTTTAAAATTTATGGTAGATTATCTCTTGCAGTCAATAGCTGTTTGTACTAGAAAAAAATCTTCTGCAGGGACATCACTTGAATAGAAATGTCAATGCAGGTATGCTTGTATAGGCCATGACATAACTGCAGACTCTTAATGAGGTCACTCAGCAACTCTAAATTGGCAAATTAAATCAATCCCTTTGAGGTTTAAGTGGTCAAAGTATGAGGATATGAAGAAAAATGTGAGAGTATGTAATATGAAGAAATAGCAAGGAAAAAATATTTCATATCTGTTAGGTGCAAGGAAAAAGTGTGTAGGCAAAAATTGATAATGCTACAGTTAACATTGCTTTTTATTCATCTATTGCTTTTGAATTTATGATGTATTAGTGCAAAGTTTCCTTCACTTGGTTCTGCCTTGGTTTCTGATGGAGATTAAGATCACTTATACCTTTAAATCAAGACTGACTCATTATAATTATTCTTGCTAATCAGTTTTGATAATTTTTTTCCATTTGAATAGTAATTCACTCGCTAATGCTCAGTGATCTCCATCAGGCAAGACTGTGATAGAACTGCAAAGCTCCAAAGAAAAACAGGAGGCTAAAAAGCTACTTTGACTTTCTCTGAATAGCTTAAATTCAATTAAACAAAAACGTGCTTAATACTGTTTTTGACTTAGCTTTGAAGGATTTTTCCAAAGGAGTGGTGACCTTCCTCTAGAGTATGGTCTTCAAAGTCAAGACTGGATGGATTTATAAACCAGCAAACAAAGACACTCAGAGGAATTCTTAGCTGAGGTAGTTCCCATTGCCTAGACAGGGCATGTATCCATGGCTAGGTACTAATGCTTCTCCTGGGCCTTCAAATAAACTTTTTAAATTCCTGTCTTAAATTATAATTGATGCATATTTTTTTAACCTTAACTTGATAATTTAGAATAACTGCTTTATAATATGTGTATTAAAAATAGTTTTCACCTAAATATTATGAATGATGGTTTATTAAAGTGAAGTTGGCTGTGCACAGAAGTGTAGGGATTAAATACTGATAGAGGATGATGTGTTACAAAACTAAGTGTGCCAAAATATATCGCAGTGATGCATCCTTAAGATGCAATACTAGGTCTCATGAAATATGTTTATTGAAATTTAAAAAAAAAAATTCAAAGGAATAGCTGAGGAAATTATGGAAATTATTCAGCCAGAAATCTAAATTTTTCTCATTTGGTGAGCTTTTATAGACAGTGCTGTGGTACTGCGTTTGCACAAGTGAAACCAGGTAGCTGGTCTATAAAAGAATCCTGGATCATTAATCTTTCTGAGGTCAATGTAGATAGATTTTTTATTTAACTCCTTAGAAGGAAAAAGAGTAGTACTAATAAACACGGAGATATTAAAACCAAACCCTATTTCCATGAAATGGCAAAACTTTCCAAGAACAAAGGAGTAGAAAAAGTTAAAAGAGGTCTAAGCATGTCAAGGATTAACCTACTACTTTTACTCTGCATTATAGAAATTTTGGGGGTTTTAATGCTAATAATCTCTTCCCTGTAGGAAGAGGAATTAGAGGCCCAGATTTCATTCCTACAAGGACAGCTAAATGATTTGGAAGCCATGTGCAAATATTGTGCGAAGATGATGAACACGCATCTTGGTAAGTGCAGTACCTTGAATTAACCTGTAAATCTTTGCAAAGGCTCTTTCAGTGTTTGTATTAGAACTAAAACAATATTTATGTAGTACAGTGAATATTATTTTATAAGCCATGATGAAGATTGAATTGATGTACTCAGTAGTTCTATCAGATGCTGCCAGCCTCTGCGTTTTTATACTGCAACACTTTTAAACTTGGGAGTAGGATAGCTACTGATGATACTAATAAGAAGTAGAGGCACTTCAGCACAGATGCCTTTGATTTCTTGTATTGTAAGAAACTTGTTGGAGCTCAAGCCATGAGAACTTACACATTTGAAGTCGATTTGCAGTTTAACAGTCCCACAGTGATTCTTGATGCGTGCAGCAATAGTTGTATAAGATTCATATACTTTCATTAAATGTAACATTTTTATAATCTCTTATTACCTTTGATATGTTAAAATGTTACTGTAGGCTGGATAGTTTGATATTTGTCTCAGAACAGAAGAAATATAGTAAGATAAAAGTCAATACATTGGGAACAGAATCAGCAAATACACCAGTCTAAAACTCTGCCTACATATTGCCAAGATAAATCTTACAAGAGAAAGTAAACAAAAAACTTCACTCAACTCAAGCATAAATATTTTTAACCATGTTTTGATAAAATTGGTGGTTTAAAACTGTTTTGAGCTAAACTCTAAATGTTAGTATATTTAGTTAAGTGAAAAAAGCACCATTGTTGAGAAATCAGGGCAAAACTGCAATAATTTTAAGATTTATTTATGGTCTGCCATATCTGAGCAAAACAAATTAAAGTGGGTAGAACTAAGCATGTGATATCTAAGTTTGTCAAGCCAGAAGGTTCAGATATGCAAACCATATTGTAATTGTATTTTCTTTCATGTGGATGTTTTACTAGCCACTGTTACAAACCTAGGAAAAGTTGTAAATATTGTTTTGCTTGAAAGTTGGGAATTACAGCCTTGAAAAGCCAAGCCTAAACCTCTAACCCCAACAGCTTTAGTCTGATGTATTATATTGCTTTTGTGAAGGCACATGACTAATGATGAGATTAGAAGCAAAGGGATAAATTATTAGCTACTGAAATGATGGGGAAAAGATTGCTGTGTCAAGAAGAAAAACTGAAGTTTCTTTCCTCTGGGAAAGAAGATGAGGAGTGTTTAGCAAGGCTATCAGTTCCAAGCGTTAACATTTCACCAGCTACAGCTGCACCAGAGATCAGAATAAACCCAGACAAAGCTCCTTGAAGCAGTCTGCCTTTCAGCGCTGGATTCATGAACTGAAAGCATATGATCTGTGATTGTATCCAGGTGTTAAATTCTTCTCCCCAAATATATTAGAAACAGGAGCATTTAGGGCCAGTAGTGTCCCAGGAGCACTGTGGAGTGGTTTGTTACCCTCACAGGACAAGGAAAACCATCCCTTTGACTGTGGAGTGTGCTGGGTGTATTGTGACACCCCTGCAACACTCCCAGAGCCTGCCAGCCTAGTCTCTTCCATGTCTACTCCATGTCTACTTCTTCACAGTATTCCTGCATGTCTTGTCAACATCATGGACTATTAACTTTGTAAATTTGTCTTAGCTGGTGTGTTTATATCCTATAGAGATTAACAGTTACAAGTGATAAAAAGCACAAGAGAGACAAAGACACCAGCAACCTTCACAGCCTCTATACTTACAGCAAATTGATGAGTTTAGGTATGCCCAAATCAGCCAGCAGATGATCCACATGAAGGCAGGAAAAAAACTCGCCACAATTCTTGCTGCTGTGCAAAATACCAGAAGGTTGTGCAAAAAATTGGATTCTCTGGTGTATCACATGAGACCCCCCTAAGGATTAGCTCCAGAGACCATACACTGCTCAGGACTTCAGAGAAGGACAGCAAAATAAAACACAATAAATTATCTGGTTATTTCTAAAGCGAAAAGTTAGCAGGGGCTACTACATCTGATTCTCCCCCAGGTATCTGTTTAAGCATGAAAATGGCTTTATTTCAGAAACTGCAGAGCGGATGAGTTATATCATTCCTCTTGTAAACTGTCAGAACACTTAACTTCAAGGATATTACTTCTTCTTCTGGGGCTGAATTTTTTTTACATCATCACCCAGCTATTGGCTCATGTAGCATTTTTAATAACAAAGTTGAAAATCCTCATTTAACTTACCTATATTAAGAGATAAAGCAATCTCTCAGTACTGTCTTTGCTAAGTAGAACACTACATTTTATTTTATGTGAGTTACTTTTTAGACCAGATCAGTTTTGTGGTCTTCCTTTGAATTCTTCAGGATTTTCATATGTTTTTTCAAGTGGATAATTGTATAAGGATATGCTGTACCAGCACTGGGCCCAGGAAAGTGGTTACTTAGCACAGGGAAGGTCATCTCTCTACTCTAATGTGGCACTCCTCTTTTTAAACATTTGTAATGCAGCATCACATTAGTGCTCTTTGATACAGTGATGGTTTGAGGTGATAATATGTTATGACCTTTAAAATTTGATGAATCACAACTTTCTAAACAGAGGCATTTATCCTGTGGGTAAAATCAGGAAATGTTTATTTCCACATGTGTTCCTTGTATTTGACGATAATAAAATTCTCTTCTTGCCGTTTGGCATTTTAGCTGAATAATTCAGGTAACTCTGTGATGTGCTCAGTTTTCTTTTGCCCTTCTAACTGCAGACATAACCATCATATATTTAATGGTTGTCTAAATTGTTGATAAAAACATCCATATATATAAAAGTTGGGGAGTCTTACAGAACTAATTATTTCAGCAAAGAGTTAGACAACATTTCTGTGAATTATGAATATGTCAGTCAAGCAGTCAGGCCTGCCTTTTAAATTTGATAAAATTTAAGTGCTTATTCTTAAAAACCTCTCTTTTTTATTAGATTGATGTTGTAAACCTGTCTTTTCAAACATTATTACTCAATCAATATTCTTTTTCTTGTAGGATGCATTGCATTTGCAGGTCACGTTATAACAAAACAGTATTAATTCAGGCTTATAAAAATGCATATCCAGTGATGATTTGCCACAAAATTATCACAATATCAAACAATTACAGAATATTCATCTCGTGGTTTATGAGACAGTTGAGGATTTTTTGGCTGTCTTTTCTCAGGTTCTTTCACTTACAAGGGGAGTCCAGATGACAGTCAGATGCAGTTACTTCATTACAGAGTTGATGTGTTGTAGCTGAGAAATTATCAAAATAGCCATGAAATTATCTATGCTGTTTTGAATATGAGGGATAGAATGGCAGTTTTTATTTTGTTCATATGTTCAGAGATCCTTTCATTAAATGTTTATCTCTTTCTGTAAATAAACCGCACAGTCTACAACATGGAAGCAACATAATTAACTGCTTGTAATATCAGGGCATGTTACCATGGTAATGAATGATGGTCCTGAAATATTGCTACTTAGTGCTATGGGTAGAAATTAGAAATAGGGGTTTCATTATTAAAATGGAGGAAAGACATTTTGTGATCTTGTTCTCCATCATAGGGCTGTGCATTAGAAAGAGCTTTCCTTTTCTTCCCTCTCTCCCTTAACCACTGGAGTACTGCTCAGGGGAAATTCCTTTTAACACCTCCAAGGACAAATGTCAAAATTAGGTATGTGAAATGGCAATATGGGGAAGTAGATTTCGCTATTTCTCCCACCTGTTTTCACAAGCTTTCGAAAACAAAATCCTGTATTCAGTTTTTTTCCATTACTAAAATGAAGATACATCCAAACTTGTAAACCTGTCATGTGGCTCTGTTCACAAAATAAATGCAGAATATAACTCAGCTAATAGTGAAAAAGTGTAGTTGTCATAGCTATCACTGCTCCAGCATCATCATAGATGTATTTTCTTGATGTTACTTTCTCACAAGCACTAGCCTTTTTCAGGAAATAATATTGTCACTGGTGGTTTCAGAAATATGGTAATATTCTGAAGCATCTTTCTTTCTGGGAGATGCTCTACTGTTAGTGCACATAAATTCCTCAAGGCTCAATGATTCACAAAGCTGTAATACACCATTTAAGTATTATAATATTATTGTCATAATGTTACTTCTTCTTTGAAGAATTTTGATTGTTTCCTCAATTCTTGCATTATGTGAAAATAAAAGCATCAAGCTAGCAAGTGCATTCAGAAAAAAAGGTTTTTCCTGGTAACTGGTAAATGTAACATCTGTCTGATGTCATAGAGTAGATAATGAAAAACATATGAGACATTCACACAAACAGCACTCAGGGGGCCTGATAGTGTCTGTTGGAAGATTCCTCTCTTGTCCTTCACATTGGACATGGGACTGAGTTTGAGGTGTTCAACATGGAGTCGATCTGGAGTGTTTCAAAGAGCAAAGCTTTTTTACATTCCAGGTTCAAGCCTGTTAAATGGCAGTTCAGGTGACACCAGATAATGACACTGTTGTCTGACACCATCTCCATTCTAGTATCTTCAGGGTTAGGACCATGTCTGCACTGGCCCACAATTAAAGTGCAGGTTCTTAAAAAAAAGTGAATTAAAGCCTTGGAGAAGTATCAGCCCTCCCCCTCCATAGGCAAGTACCAATATGAGAGATTGTGGAAGTTCTATATTAACTTGCCAGTTTTGTTCCAGAAAGAAAATTTCAAAGTGTTGTTTCTTTATATGGGACAGGAGCCAATCCATCCCCACTATCTCAGACAGAAGAACCTACCATTTGTTTCTAACATGGTTTCAGACCTCCAAGTGTGGGAAAGTTTACCAAATGATTACACACATAGCAGAGGAAGTCCTTCTTATGAGAAGCAATTTAAAGGAATGTTGGTTCAGTATTAACTTGGATATGGAGATCTTTATCTAGAAACTTTTTTTTTTTTGATGGGCAATTTATCAGGTTATAAAAGTAGAGAAACTAAGGTAATTCCCCACTTGCTTTTGCTTAAGGGCAGCACTATGTAAATGCAGAAGGTTGCTTCCCCAGCTAGCTGAGATTCAGAAGCAATTTAGCTGCTTTCTTGCTGCAAAGAGCCCCAGCTATAAAGCCCTGAGGATTCATACCACTTTTGCAGAGTTAGCTCACAGGGTTCTGCACAACACCCTAGAAAGATGTGCAAAGGTACCCAGTTATACAGAGGAAACATAAGTCTGCATGGTTTTATTAATTTCACCTTCATACTGTTACGGCTTAACTTGAACCAGCTGCCAGAGGGAGATTCAGGAGGGTCTCAGAAATATGTTGCTCAATATCCAGGTCTTTAAATCACTGCTTGTCTTGGAGGCAACATCACAAAAACCTGTTAGGTCTGACCCACATCTAGTAAGTTTATACTTAAGCATCATGGCTTCACTAAGCCAAAGCAAATAAATCCTTCTCTGAGCTACCCATACAGGGCTGTTGGCTTTTGCTTGTGGTGAATTTTACAATTTCACTCCTGCTATCTGTAATATGTTGCTATGTCCTTCACCAGTATTCCAGTACATCTCTGCCCCTGCATTGTGGATTATGGAAGGGATATGGAAAAGCGAAGTTTTCATCTCCCATCCTTCTAAACACCACCAGCATCCTGCCTTTGGAGTGGCATGTCAGCTCTCAGCTTTCATAGGTAGCCTGTAAAAAACTGCATGTATTTACAAAATGCCCAGAAATTACGCTATCATGGTAACAAGAAAAATGAAAACCAATCTTTTGAGAGTTCTTTGCATGGGATCACAGTACAGCCCTGCCACAAACATCAAGCAGTGCTGGTACTTGTATATTCACTAGCACTTTCTCACATCTCCTAGACAAATATTATTTGGAAGATTTATTAAAAACAGTTCAAAAAGCCACCTTTTCACTGTGATTATTGCAAGCACCAAGAGCAAGGGAAAAAAATACTAAAATAAATAAATAAAAACCTACAGGATATAGTTGCTAGTATAATTTTAGTTGTTGTATGAAATAGCATTTTTGAAGGTTTAATTAGACTGATTTAATTCCTTCCTCTTTTATCAGTCAGTGCAATTGTTATAAGGATGCATTTTATTTTAAAGATCATTTGGAATGGGGAAAGGAGAGGAGGAAGTTGATTTAATGCTCAGTATTTAGGGACTGACATACTGCCCAGTATAGATCTGGACACAGTGCATGTTAAATGTATACAAGATGGTACTGAATTCTTGTATTATGTGTCATGTGATGAGATGAAAGGTTATGACATTTTTGTAAAGATAAAATGAAATGGAAATTATTTTGCTGCCCTGTTCTGAAATGAAATACTTCAGCATTTGTTGAGGAAGTAAATGCATTAAATGAGTTCTCTTATGCTTGGGATATAAATAAAATAATCCATGGTTTTAAATCCAGTGTGATTAGAAATCCTATCAGTATAAAATGCCACATCAAACACAGACCCATGAGTCTAAGGGATTGCTGTATTTGGTTAGGAATAATGATGTAAAATAACCTATAAAAACAGCATATAAAGAAAGAACATTAGCAAATTTATTAAATCAAATGTAGGAATATTTACTGGGAAACAAGTATTTGTTGTACAGACTTCCTTTCAGACTGTCACTTCTGGTCATTTTACAAATACATATACTATATATATTTATAGTATATGTATTTGTAAATACATAAATACAATATCATTTGTATAGTATGTATATATATATGTGTATATATATATGAAGAATAAATGTGTAATTCTTCATGTTCCATGAGTTGTAACCACCTTTTTGTTTCTTAAGGATAGGTCTTATGGCCAGAAACAATTGGTTCAACTCAGAGTGAGCCTCCTTTCTTTCTATAAGAACTATGCCAGTCTTGAAAGTCCAGCTGTGGTAGGCACCTACAGATGCTTTCATCCCAGTAGTCTGACTGAAAAGGAGATTAAAATAATCAAGGTTACATAGCCCCTCATTACCTGATTAACAGCTTTCCTTCCAACTTGCAGTGAATTCCCATTGCTTCCTCCCTGCTGCTCAGTGAGCATCTCTTTTACACTGAAGTGTGCTGACAATCCACCCTTTCCTTTCCAGCGTCTCTTAGGCAGTGGTTTCTCTTCCAGTTCCATCTTTAAGGAAGTAAAACCTTAGCAGAAGCTAAATTGTTGTAGGACTAAATTGTTAGTTTCCCCATTATTTTAATAAATATACAGATGTAAGGTATATGTTAAGCATAATCTGCTTACTGTGTGTAAATTAGAGTTTACAGCTAAGAATTGATTTTTTCTTTGAGCAAGAGATGGACAAAATGACTTCATGACCCTTTCCAATCTCCTTCTTTGTACATCTGCAATTCTGTGCCTTGCTATGAGTTGATGATTGGTAACTTTTTACTACTGTTTCTCTGATGTCACAAGCATTACCACACTTCAAATCTTGATGAAGTGGTGGTGCTCTGCACAACACATGAATCAGAAGTATAAATACATCACTTATATTCAACACTGTATAAATCATTTACATCCAAATAAATGTTTTGAAGAATGCAGTGTTTCACAGATAATTTCAGATTTTTAGAATCTTCAAGTTCTTTAAGACTCAAATCTTGCTAAGTGGTGCTTTTAATATAATGTGTAATTGTTACTAGAAGTGTTGGCATTCACAGTGAGATAAGTAAATGAAAGGCTGCTTAGCAGTGTTGCCTTCATCAACACTTAGATCACAAACACTATTGTTTTAGAAGGGAATTTAACTCCTCTCATTTGTATTTTTAATGCTGGAAGGAAAATGCAGTGGTTGGAAACATACTGAGTTGTATTATTAAACAGCAATATCACTATGTCATACAGCATAGTCTTTCTAGAAAAGCCACAAACCAGTGTTGAGGTCTAGATTCATTTTTGTGCTACTCTGACCACGTTCAGGTAGGAAAGCAGTATTTGTTGTGAAAAGAGAGAAAGGTTGATTACCAGAAGCTAAAGTCCCATTCTGTCCTTCTAGCCAACTTAATGTTCTTGAAGAGGCAGTCTTGCTGTCACTAGGATATTGTGCAGGGAATGTTGGAAATATTTTCTGTAAACCCTGGGATTTCATAAAGACAATCAGACAACAGTACTGGAACAGTCCAGAGAGTTGGCTGTGCTTTGACGTATGTGGGAACACTGGGATTTTTTGGCTTTCCTGTTTTGGAAAAATGAAGAGTGTAGAAATACCCTCAGTTCTCTCCCTGCTCCTGCCTACGATGGAACTGAGAAGGTACTTCTGCATTCTGAGTTTGAGCTCTCTTCTCAGTAGTGAAAACAAGGGTGAAAAAAGTCAGTTTAACATGACTCTGGCGCTGTTGCTTGTTCACAAGTCATTGATCAGGAGCTAGTAGTAGAAAGCAGCATTCATAATACAGCTTGCAGCTATTTTGAGTTAGCTCCTCTCAGCAGGAGTCATCTTCCTGGAAAGGCCCCACGGAGACCAGCTTAAAATAGAAATCATTAGGAGGGAGATGCTCTGCAAAAGCAGCAGTGAGAAAAAACAAAGAACCTCAGAGAAGTTCAGTTTTCTCTGCATCCATCTGATTTTATGTCAAGTGTGCTTTGTGCCTTCATCTGGCAGGGTGTTTGTCTCCCACCTCCTCAGTGGAAGGGAAGAGGTGCAGATTTGTCTTCTGGATGGATGGGCATGAAGAGATGCCTGAGGGGACCTTGTCTACAGCAGACAAGTTTTCCCATTCATTTAGTGCAGCTCTGGTTGGGTGGTTGGGTTTCTTGCAAAATCTGTATTGAATGCAAGCAAAATTTTCAGTGAAAGTTACTTTATTCAATAAGCCTCTAATATAATTATGCCAAGCCTAACAGCTTTTTCACATTCAGAGAGGAATGTTTTGAATAGCCCCTTTCCCTGGCCTGGGAATTCAGCAGTGACTGCTCACACCATCATGGAATTTAAATCATCAGAGAGCATAAGTTTTCTCTGATTTTCCTGCTATAGATAGCATGTCTTCAGTTTAAAATTTAGCAATTAATTTAGGGGAAGGAAATAGAAATCCTGATTCTTTTAAAAAATTACTTCTACAGTGAGTGTGCAGGTAAAGCGATTCACAATTTGCCATAACTGTAAGAGCAAGAAATAAAAAATATATTTCATCTTAATTTTTAGCTGTTTCAACTGTTGCTAACAAACTCACTACCTGCCACAGTGTTTTTCCATATTTTTTAAAAAAGAACATGAATGCAATCATTTGCATGTTCTGCTCCATAGTTGTAGTTGCATGTAAAGTATATCAAGGCAGCTGATCACAGTCTCACTCAGGAAGTAATTATTGATTTACTGGTCTGGTATCTATCAAACTTAAACAGGTCTGTTCATTTAAGAATAAGTACTCAAAATTTATTCCAATCCATTATATAAAAGGCATCCTTTGAGATGTGAATCTGGTTTGAGGGAATCCATCAAAGTGGATAATGTTGCTGACTTCTGAGGAGAACAATTGGTTTAACAGCTCTGGTATTTCTAAGGCTTAGTCAGGCTCACATTCAGGGTATGACAGTTCATTTTGTGATAGTCAGACATTTGTTAGCACTATTCTGAAACAAATCCAGAGTCTTGTAATGGCAGTCTGGTATCTCATACATCTTACAGCAGTGCTCTAACCACCAGGTGAGAAGTTGCTAAATTCATTTTTTGTTTTCCTCTACTAAGAACTTTATTGAATAAAGAAATATTGTATTTTTCTGCAGAAAAAAATTGGCATCAGCTAAATGAAATCTTGAAAGAAAGAAAAAAAAAAAAAAACCCAAACAAGGCAGTCTGGAATATTTGACCTTAACCTTAGTTTTCTCTGTACAATAGGATTTTGATAACTTTTTAATAACTGCTATCCCGACAGATGAATATTTATAGCACAGAATCAAACTGGACTCAGTTTGAATAATATAGAAATCACATAATCTGTTTGTTTGATTTATTGTATCAATGTGGTTTTTTTAAAGGTAGGAAAGTGTTTTCACTTCCAAATTGACATCTGCATGGTTTTTTAAAGATAATTACTTTTTTATTAAAAAAAAAAAAAAAAAACCAGCTGTGAGGCATCGATAGAGAGCAACAGATAAGGAAAAAATCAATATGTGACCAATTCATTCATATACATGAAGCACTTCTCTCAAAGTACAGTAACATCTCCTATGAAGGAAGAATAAATTATACATCTCAGCTTAAAGTAAAAGTCCTTCAGCTGAGTATTATATCTATATATATATATCAGTATAGCACTCTTGAAATAGTATCTTTTAAAGTATTTCCAGTTGCAAGGGTACCTTTTGAGGTACAGAAAGGTAAAATAAGCTTTTGTCTGCACTTGGGAGCTTATTTTCCCTCTTCATGTCAGCAACTGACTGCCCTATGAGGACCCTCCAGCAGTGGGAAGACCTTGGATGAGAGTCCCCAGTGAGGATGCTGTGCCCTGGCACAGCTGTTCACAGGACAGCAGCTGCAGAGCACATACCATCCTTCTTGCCATCCCTCCTCTTCTTCCCACCTCTCTTTCCAGTCCATGCGGATTTCAAAGGGGGTCCCAGCAGAAGGATGTGATCAAGGAGGCACTCATGCAAAATCACGTTGACTGTATGCTTCACTCATCTAAGGATTATTTTTTTTAATTCCTCCGTAGTCACTAGCCAGGCAAGAAGAATGAGCACTAATAAATTTGGGTTCCATTTATTTCAAAGTTAAAAAGCTTTGCGTTCAAAAGAGATGAGAGCAGCAGATTAGAAGCCATATGTGGTTCAAGGACATATTTAAGAAAAGGATTCATTGCCAATTCCACAAGGAATTCTACCTTCCTTCTGTTTCATTGTGCTAGAGAAGGACATCCCAATTTATGCCTTTGTGCCTCAGTTGCTACTTACTGGCTGTATTTCCTACCTTTTTGCTCCTAATCCTTTTTCCTCTGAAACTAATATTAAAATCTGGCATTAATCTTGCTAAAGTAAATATGTGATGATACAAACATTTCTATTAATTTTTACTGCTGGGTAACTATCATATTCCATTCATAAGTTTTTAGAAATTTCTCAATTCAGTGGCTCATCAAACACGGTTTCAGCTGGGTTTTACAGTGATGATAAATTATTTTCCTTTTTTTTTTAATACTGATTCACAAAACATCTCTAAAGGTTAGTAATAATAGAGTATTTCCACATCATGTGGAATACCTTTCAGCTTTTGTTTTCTTGCTCTTGTTTTCCTGATTTTTTATATTTTCTCCATTAGTCGTCAGCAGGTTGGAGGTTTGCTTTGAATTATTTTCTTGGTCCATCTGCTTAGTTCATGTCCATGCCCATGCCAAATTTTTTAATGTATGGTTTAATATATGTGGGGATCACACACTATGGAATACTTTCCTTTCTAATGCTGAGAAATGGAAAAGAGAGTTGAATTCAGTGATTCAGGCTATGGTCAAGCATGGCTGTCTTGACTATGAAGGCTTTGGACTTCTGATGCTTCACATTCTGGGCCTTTTATAAGAAGGAAATCATGCATTCTTTGAAACAGTGGAAAACAGAATGTAAGTTGCTCTTTTATAAATAAATATTAATATATTTTACTTACCAAATTGAGGGAACATACAATTTAGATATAAAGTAAAAAATCAAGTAAAATGTTGTAATAATTATGGATTTTCTCAATTCAAGATGCTACATATTTGCAGAAAGATCTGGGTTTTTTATTATTTCTGGCCTTCATAATGAAGTGTCTTTCTCATGTAAAATTGTTCAATTGTACAACAATTTGACAACTGTACAACATTGCTGCAGAACATTGCCACTGTAATACAGCAAATAATGTGTGCTAAATAATGTGAGCATAGATCTCCTGGTTCAGGCAGACTGCTTATGCAAAACTGAGTTATGGTACCTTCGCTGATGCTCTTGACCTTGATCACATCACCTTGACTTCTGTCAGCTTTTGCCTTTCATGGTTCTAGACTCTTTTATTCCTTCTACATCTCAGATTGCTTTTTAGTGGTTCATTTAGTATTTAGGTGTGGATCCTTTCTCCTCTTTGCCCTTTCCGTTCCTCCTTTATAGCCATTACTGATTTCTGGCCCGACTCAATTTCAAACTTGTGTTTATACGCAAGTTTTAAATCTACCTCTCCACTTCCAATCTTTCTTCTTGCCCTGTCTCCCACATCTCATTATATTGTTATTTATTCTGTAAACACAAAACTCATACCAAATTACTCAATGCTTTTACTTGAAACATCATATTGTGTCAGAGTTGGCAGTGTCATCATATTTGTCCTTGTCAGGATCATCTGTTAACAGCAGTTCTGGCTTTTCACTGATTTGGGCCCTGAATATGCAGGATGTTGTTAAAAACAAACAAATGCAATGCAGGTGTGGATTAATTGTACAAAGCTCTAATTGTGAAGTACGTGGATACAGATACTCATGAGCAGCAAAGCATTCTTCCCAGATGAGTGTCACTGAGGGATTTGGGCTCAGTCTGTGTATGTAAGACAGGAGTGGCACAAAGAAGTATCCTGTCATTTTCAGTTGACGATACCATCTCATTCTGCCAATCTGTCTCTAGAAATCTCTGCTGTTTTCTTATAGACTGGGAAAGCAGGAGCTGGGAGGCCAGAGAATGAACTGAATCTGCAGTTATTTGAATCTCCAGAGTTATCTGGGCTGTGTTGGAGTATAGCATTGCTTGGGGTTGTTTTCCTGCAAACACGCTATGCCAGGGTAGTGAAATGCATCCTTGAAGGACCATGCTGTGGGTATGGAAGGCAAGAGTCTCCAGAAGTGTTGGTACTACCCTGCTCCTTCTGTCAAATAAGTTTTGCTCAGCCCTGGGTCTTGTACCTAAAAGAAGAGAATAGAAGGGGAATTAAACTTTTTGTAGTCCTTCTATGAAGAAGAGTATTCAAGCATCTGCCGTGGCCATGGGATCAAGATGAACATTGCTATGCTTCTACGTAAACCTTCCTGTGAGATGCAGCAAATTTCTCTGTTTCTGAATGCTTTCCAAAGCATTTTCAGGTTCAAAATTGTATGTAGCACAGAGGCTGATGTGGTCTTCTAGGGGCCAGTAGTAGCCTGAGTTTCTTGGTACACAGGGGCAACAGAAAACCTGCAGAGCAGAGCACCGCTGGAGGCTTCCTGGCAGCAGTGCCAGGCTCAGGCTGTCCTCACCTGTGCAGATAATAAGATTGTCAGTCTCTAGGTTTGGGTACAGAATTGTGTTTGCAGGTCACAGAAGTTTGTTTTGAAAGCATCAGTCAACAGTAAGTAACAGCATGTTTGAGTTTATTTAAAATGTTTTTTCTTTCTATCTTTCTTTTGATGTTACAGGAAATATTCAGGAAGTCATTTTGCAAGAACGCTTGGAAAAAGAAGATGAAATTCTGGTTTCCTTGGCTGGCTTGAAGCAGGTATTACTATTGCTTAGCTTAACCTTCTTGTGCCCTTCAGAACTATTAATCCTTTCTCCTTTTTTCTCCTATTTTATTCTTTCTGTATACTACTGGTTTGTGTTCTTGTAGCTGTTTTACTGGTTCATCAAACCTTGTGGTGTGTTTTTATTTGTAACAATAAAACTCAGCTATAAAGAGTTCAAACAGCTTGCGCAGTATTTGCTCCTGTGGAGGTTTTGGAGGCCTCAGATCACAACTAAAGAAGTGCAACACCAAGTGCTGGACTTCAGCCACACTATCATTTTTCGTAATGCAAAATGTACTTGCTAGACAACAACTACGCCCATGTCCCCATTATTTCATTGTGGCAACACTTGAATATCATTGAATTAAAGGAAAAAATACTACATATATAAAATGAGAATGCTGGCATCTGTGGCTCTGATTATACTGCCCTCTGCTCCCTCAAAATACATTTTATTAAGAGCAATGTGACATATTTTAAACCTGTAATGAGGCAGGGACTAATCTTAACAGTTTTATTCCCTTTCAGTTTCTTGGATAGTTGTTTTCCAGACTCCAATAAAAAACACATTTCACTGTTATTTCTATCTTTAATCAATATAGGTATGAATATTGACTTACTTCCTGTCTTTGCAAAGCAAATATTTTTAGGGAAATGCTGTATGAAAGCAGTCTGCACAGGGCTTTAGAAAATGTAGAGTTCCTCCTAGTTTTTAACTTACAAGCTTTCCCTTTCTATTCAACAACAGATCAAGGATATCCTGAAAGGTTCCTTGCGTTTCAACCAGAGCCAGCTGGAAGCTGAAGAAAATGAGCAAATCACTATTGCTGATGATCATTACTGTTCCAATAACCAGAACAAAGGGGCAAGTGATGTCCTAAAGGGACCTGTAATGACAAAGCAGCAGTTCATCTCAGCACAACAGGTAACATCTCAAGCAGGCCATTGATGGCCTTCCATTTTTTGGAGACTTCCTCTAGCAGACATTATGTGGGAAACACCAGCATTCCTGGTCCATAGGGAGAGTGGGTTAAAAGTGTCTCTCTAGCTACTGCCCTACTCTGATTAATTATTTTTATTGTAGCCTTATGCTCCACACACAGATATTTAAGTCTAAGTGTTAGGCAGTGTTTGGGGGGAGTTCTTTCACACTGTTGAATCACAGAATCACAGATTAATTTCCTACAAAAAAATGCAAAAATTGCAGGTAAATGTTCCCATACCAAATGTTCCCACATGGTTATTCTCATTGTCCTTGTCCTCCAGGATCCCATTATGTAAGAGCTGATTAACTGCATTGCAGGGTATTCATGGCCTGTGCCAAAAAGGAAATAGCAAGGAGGTTGCTTTTACCTTCTACTTCATTGTATTGACTTTCTCCTTGAATCTGTAAACAATGTTTTCATATACAAAACATACAGTCATAGGACAAGTTCATAGACGAAGGGCCCTCTCTAACGGTCAGTCCAACCCAAACGTGATCTTAAAAATAAATACTTTTGTGCCTGCTCATTTCTGTGTTGGAGTTCTATTAAGTCTGCCACCCTGCTGCTGATAACTCACACTCATAAATCAGTGGCAGTACTGTCACCTCAAAGTCTTAACTGAGTCTGCAGTCAGTTCACTTTTGACAAGTGTACTTAGGAACTGCAGGAAATATTTATTCATTTTCAAATAATGATGCAGAGTAATTTTAATTTATTAGACACGATCCCCCTGAGTTAGAACACTATATTAAAAATATATTTTTTAATTGTACTTTGGTATTAGAGGCAATACCAAGATTTATTTTTTTTATACTGAGTATTGGTGAAGAACAAAGCTTTGCTAGAGAGTTTTCATTGCTTGCTTAGCTGTTGTCATTACAATCACTATTTTCTGCCATAATAAAGGTATAGGTTAAACTGATACAGCATATTGGACTGTTGATATAATGGCTTCCTATTTTTCCCCTTGATCTCCTAGCATTTTATATTAAATACCTTTTGTTTTCTTTCCAAAATGGTAAATAATGTTTTTTGATGATTTTTTTACATCAAGAAGCTAGAAGGCAGAATGCCATATAACATGGCAGCAAGCTCTGTGTGTGTGTGTGTGTGTGTGTGTGTGTGTGTGTGTGTGTGTGTGTGTGAGAGAGAGAGAGAGCAGACCCTACTGATGGTGGAGAAGCCTTACTCAGAGGCTGGTCTAAACCATGTATCGTGGACGTGGTGGGACTCTTTGGGTATTGAGAGTGGAGCAAGTGAAGCCTGGTCTGCGCAGATTTCTCTCCAGTGCAGATTTTCAGGGTGATGTACAAGGAGGTCTGGGCTTATCCCAGTGTGTAGTTAGGGTATCTACATCCAGCCCCAGGAACTGAGTGGCATCCATGGCTCCCACAATTTCAAGGCTGCTCATAAGTCAACTATGAGCAATGTGAGTAGAGATTGTACAAGCTAAGCTGCTGCAGAGCATTAATGAGGCATTAGCACTGCATGGTTTATGTTTGGAGGTGCAGTACATTCATATGGATTAGCCTACTCTCCTCTTACCTTCTGTAACTTCCAATTATGATAATGAGCAACAGCACCTCTGATGGAAAGAAAAAGATCAGTGTTAGAAATGGTACTCTAGGAGGACTGGTGGTATCCTTAGTTAGTTAATTAGGGATATTTTGTCTGTCTGTGTAACTACCCCCTAGTTATCGGTGCTGTTTCCAAGCCCTTAGTCTTTAACCACCACACATAAAAAGGAACAAAAAGAGGAGAGCTCTGGACCCCTTTTAATAAAACACAGGACAATAGAACTGCGGAATACTGGACTGTGAAATTAAAGTGTTAATTGATGGGCTCAGTTGTTGGCCCAAACCAGGGCACAGCCCAGGCTTTTAGCTCTGCTGAAGAAAGAGGGCTGCACTGGTGCCCTGGGTCATGCTGGGAGTACTTACAGAGAGCTGCAGGGGGATTAAAAAACAACCACTTCTAGGCATTTTAATGCATTTCTTGCTAAATAAATTTCTACTCTATTTGCATTTTCTGTGACTTTGGTAATGCCTGTAATTCTATTTGGTGTGATTTGTACTGTAGGGATAGTTCTTTGCTGGAGTTATAAGATTATTTTCTAGGATACCTGAAACACTTACAGGTGTAGCTTTTTCTATAAATGAGATTAAAATCTGGTCTTTTGTGCCTGGTTGTTATATAAGAATAAACTATTTATCATCATAGCTTTTTTAAAAAGTATTATTCCTCTTTCTTTGTGTCAAAATCCCTTTCTGCAAAATGAGGAGAAGGATATAGCCCTTCTTTAGAAAGGAAAGCTGCAAAATTAAAAATGCAAAAAAAATTAAGATAAAGGCTAAAAGGAATCAAGCATTTTTTGGAATGTTTGGCTTTGATAGCAGCATGCAGTTGACAAACAGAAGGCTTCTGTTGCTAAATAATGAATGATAATTAACACATTATCTTGCCTTTATGTCTGTTCAAAGAAGGAGGCAAAATGAGCTGCTGTTCTTCTAAGCTTTCTTGATTTGTATCCTTGCAGTTAGTTTTAACTCATTCACAGTGTGAAGGCAAATGAAATAAGCCTGGTCCTAGTAGCTGATATTCATCAGGAAAAATTGTTTGGAGAAGCCATATGGCAACGGGCGTAAGGTTGTTAACTTCCAAAGCTACTGGAAGTATAATTCTGTCATTTTCCATTTATTCAGTAGTGGCAGCAGATGGGAGAAAACATGCTTCACGTCAGCATGAGTTTCCTGAAACAGAAACAGGCAAAAGAAGAAGGAAGGAGGTATTTTACCTCTGGAAATATCAGTTCCAAAATACAAGTGTATGCTAGGGATAGGCAAAGATTTACAGGCAGCCCTTTTATAGGATTTTGGGGTCCATATCTCTGCTTTGCTGCTTCTCTGTTACTTCAGTGAGCCATAGGTCTCCTTAACCAAACCAAAAAGTGTGGGTGGCATAAAGAGTACTGTTGGGAGGCTCAACATTAACAACAAGAAATTGGGATGAGTGGTTTTCTGTATTAAAAAGCAGGATGCTTTTTCAGCTGCACTAGGGAACGCTCTTGAAAGCAGAATTTGGGAAACTGGGGAGTGCCAGAAATAAAAATACTGATCTTGCTGGGCAAGTGTTTCACTAAGTAAGGTCTGTGTCACCCCACGCAAGGTGGAGGTGTGAGGGCTGTGAGGACTGAAATAAAGGATTCTTGATAGCTTGGAATAATAGTGTATAATTTTGAAAAATGAGGCAGTACTGCATTCCCTGAGAGCTTTTAAATAGAAGTGTGGAAAGAGGCCAGGTGAATTATGTGGCAGTGGTTGTTTAGAGGAATGTATATTTCTGTTGTACAGGGTGGGGGCATGGGAACAAAGTTCTGAAATTTTGACTATGGTATTTAGAGCTCCCAAAAAAGTATCAATACAGGCTGGAAGATTAGGGATTGAAAACAGCCCTGCGTGAGAAGGACTAGGGAATACTAGTGGATGAGAGGCTGGACATTTCCCAAATGGGCACTCGAGCCCAGAAATCCAACTGTACTCTGGGCTGCATCCAAAGCAGTGAGGCCAGCAGATCAAAGGTGGTGATTCTGCCCCTCTGCTCCCCTCTGGTGAGCCCCCCCTGGAGCTGGGGGCCCCAGCACAGAAAGGACATGGGCCTGTTGGATCAAGTCCAGAGCAGTGTGACAAAGATGATTAGAGGGATGGAGCACCTCTCCTATGAAGACAGGCTGAGAGAGTTGGTGATTTTCAGCCTGGAGAAGAGAAGGCTCCAGGGAGACCTAATTGTGACTGTTTCGTACTGAAGGGGGGCCTTAAATGAGAGATAGAGACAAATTTCTTAGCAGGGCCTGTTGCAATAGGACAAGGGGCAATGATTTTTAACTAAAAGAGTGTTGGTTTAGATTAGATTTAAGGAAGAATTTTTTTTTTATGATGAGGATGGTGTGATACATTGGAACAGGTTTCCCAGATAGGTGGTGGTGCCCCATCCCTGGAAACATTGATGGTCCAGTTGGACAGGGCTCTCAGCAGTCTGCTCTAGTTGAAGATGTCGCTGTGCTTCACTGTGGGAGTTGGACTATGTGACCTTTAAAGGTCCTTCCAACCCAAAGTATTCTGTGATTCTGTGTTGGTGGAGCCTGTTGGTTGTGCGCTGCCTGTGTCCTCAGCCCCCTGGTGATGGCAGCTGACTCACTGACAGCTCATGAAGACAGCATTTCAAACAGACAAGATGAATACCAAAGGCTACTTGCTAACAAATGATGCCTCAGCTCAGAAGTGTTTAAACAGTGAAGTATCTCTCCGAGTAGGATAGAACTCTGTGGTTTTAACTTCATGGAAACTGCTTGAAGTTTCTGACATTTGAAATACTCTGGTTCTGCATGTATCAGGAGGGTTGGAGATCAATTTTGATAACACTCAGAAAAGGCTAGTTGTTGATCTTTCTAAAACCAATCTGTTGGGTTTTGTATTAATTTTATTAAGACTTCTGTGAAAAGGGAGTTACTAACAAAAATAATAGATGTCAATTTCTATCAGTGTTATGACTGTCTTACATTGGGACAGGTAAAATTTTGGACTCAAGATACTTCCATTTGAATTATGAAGTATTAAAATTAGTTCATTACAAAACAGAATATTAAATGTCATTAAACCTATAGTAATATTAATTATATAATATTATTAGACCTGCATACTTGTAGATAACACACAAAAGTTATAAATTATGAGAATGAGATTTTCTAGAAAGGGAGATATTTGAATCCTTATTAATATAAATTTGGGCAAAATTCTGTATTTTAATATATTTTTCCTATTCAGCTGATATTTATCTTTATTGTGACTTGTGACAATTTTTAATGACTATGCAAATGACAACCATAGACTTCCACCTCCCTCATTTCATTCTTACAGTCATTCATAATCACAGGTGGATTTTGCTTCCTGAGCTACAAGAACATTCTGATCTACATTCAGCAATCAAAACAAGAAAATAATTTTCAGCTGTAATAATAAATTTTCCTAAATTAATTTTGCTGGTGGTCATGGATTCTCTAACTGCAGCTGTGGCTGATGCTTGTAGTACTCCAGTTTTTTATACCATACTGTAGACTCATCTTTATCTCATTCAGATTATTCCTGGTTTTTTTCTTTTCTGTAACTGCTTGCCTTTTTTTTTCTTTTTTCTTTTTTTTTGTGGAAAGGCCACAGGTGTAGGGCTTGTATTGCCATAAATGAGGGTGCACATTTCCCTTTACTTTTCCTTTTCCTCAGTCTTGCATTCATGTAAGCAAATATATTGGTTTTGGCATCACACCACTTCAGGATGCTTGTACCTACAGGCTGTTTGGCAGGTTGCATTATTAATCTGAAAAAAACCTGTGTGGAATCAACGAAGAAAGCAGTCATGTTCTTGCCAGGGGAGCATAGCACTAGACAGGAGCTGAATGCAGCTCTTGCAGCGGGAGACAAAGTGTTGTCCATTTGAGTTTCAACCAAGCTAAAAGGCTGCCAGTTGTCAACAAGTCAGAAATCCCACTCCAGTGTGTATGGCAGTCTCTCTTTCTAATTACATATAGCTCTGACTGGAAAAACTGGGATTCTGAGTGTGGCTAGTATAATGGGATATAAGATTGAGGCTTCATAGAGTTTTCTGATGCTCTGATGTATGGTCTTGAGCTACTACCTAAGTGCTCAGGGACACATATTTCCCAAGGTCTAACCAGACAGAATTGGGATTCCCAGACCTTCATTTTCTGGAAGAGTTGATTCAACAACACTAACCCTGAAAGCTCTGGCACCCCTGGTTTTTTGAACCCAAGCTGGTGCACACTAAACCAGGTCTGTGGGTGGTTCAGATTTCACAAGTCAGGGTTTTACTCGGAAATTTTATATCAAACCATTCTCCTGACAAGCTCCAAAATGCTATTGTACATGCAAACCAGCAAAACATTTCTCAAAACTACTTCACTAAATGCTACAGGAACCTACTGTAATTGCTTAAAATCTTTGCAGCTGTAATATCTTTTATGCTTGGCTGCTGTGGTCACTGTGTGGATGCACTGTGATGAGACATATAAGACTGTGAGTCCCTTCCAGCTCAGAATATTCTGTGATTCTGTGAAATAACAAATTATGTTATCCAAAGTTAATATCCACTGTATTTTTCACTTTGTTTAGTCATTGCCACTTCTGGATAATAATTATTCCTTTGTCCCATTCCCATATGCCTGACATTCTTCATAAACCTCATTATATGATAATACTGGTGCTTACTTCAAGTCCTTTCTATGCCATTGTTTCACAGACTACAACTGACCCAAGCACTAGTGAGAGCAAGAGTGCTGATGACTATATTATGGTTTCCAAAGAAGAGGAGAGAAGTAAAAGTGCTGCTCCAGAGCCGGTGCAGGCCCTTCAGGCGCACAAGGAGGCAGCGGTGAAGCCAGAAGCTCCATCTCGTTCTTCTTTGATATTTTCTGACCCTCTGATGGCTTCCATTTCAGCCTCCTCCAGCAACCTGAGCTCCAGCCCTGATGACGACAGTAGTAATAACAGCAAAGATTCTGACTTTGCTATTGTTAGCCCACTGGACATCTAAAGAAACAGGTTGGGAGAGTTTGGGAAATCTGTCATTACAACTCAGCTCTAATTTCTATGAATCCACGGGTTGGATAGTTCTTTGGATTACAAGGACAGAAAATAGATAAAGGTAGCCCATTTCAGGTGTCAAAAGCCTAAATTAAAATAAAAAGGCAAGCAAACAAACAAAAAAAGACATAAATTTGCTACTTTAAAAAAATTATATATACATTTTAATAACTGCCTTAAATAAAGACCCAGTAAAACCCAGTTCTAATATAAAGTTATTAATTATGCTGTTATCCTACTTAGGAGCTTTGTTACTATAGAACTGTTGCTTTCCCAAAACATAAGAGTAGTATATGCTAGGTACCATAATGGAAATGTGTGGATACTTGGCATCAGACCTGAAGCAGCAAAGACAGGCTAGATTTAATATTGTCCTTTTACAAAATATGCTTGACTGGGTTTTCTGTATAAGAAAGGGTACTGTTTCTTCAGAGACTGTGATTAGAGAAGTAGGGAATGAGTATCAAAAAGATTAAAAGCATCATCCTGGTAGGAAGTTTGCTCTCGCTTGAGGAATCCTAGTTTCTTCATTTTCATCCTGCAATGGCCTGAGGTGTGTTCAGGGCAGAGGTTTGTGTAGTTGTTCCTCAGTGCTTACAGGAGACTTATGTGACAAAACTCCTTGAGAATGGGGACCTACACAACAGAGCCTTATTTGCCTTTCTCTAATTTTTCCCCTTGAGAGTTCCCAGTTCATCTCTTTCATTCTTTATCTTTGTCTACTTTTACTTCCCCTGGCATGATTTTTTTAATTTTACTCTAGACTACCCCAGTTAAAAAGTAGGTGCAAGGGAAATAACAGTATTTCATAGTGTAGATCTGAGCTGGTTGAACTAAAGCTAGCCCGAGTATGGTAACTTACTAGGGAAGGTTGCAAAGTGAAGTGAAATGTTCATAATTAAAAGCACTTTATGTCTCATTGCTATTATCTTCTATAGACTCTGTTTACATATATTCCTATATGATTTCTGTATTTCTAATCACAAGAAACATAATGGTGCAGCAGCGTTAACCAACAGAAAGTTTCTAATTAACTCTGTTACTTATTCTTCTATGGAAAAGTGTATTTTCTTCCCATCAAGTCCACAGTACATTTAGTAACAGCTTTTTTCAAGTGGATAAGGGAGGGCTTTCTGTACTTTCTAATTCGTTTAACCTCTGTTGGAATTCACAAAACAAAACTGGTGGTGAGTAGACCGCTCCTCTTGCAGGACCTACACAGAGTTAGCTTTAGGAAAGTACATTAGTATGTCACTCTGTCACAGCAGCAAAAAAAAAAAAGCATTATTTGCTTTTAAGATGCATATACATTATACCATGCAATAACTTCCTATTTGCATGGCAAAGCTTGTGTTTGTTCAAAGTTATGAAATTGTAGTTATTTGCTGCTTAGTCTGTAACTGTAAATTAAGTACTGTATCCCAAAGATGAGGTGACATGTAATTTGCTGGTCTTAGATTTTAAAGATCTGTGTCAGTGACTGAAGAGTTAATTGTCATGTAATTAGATGGTAGCTACCATCCTTACATGTTCAAAAGCCACCATGTAGTTCTTCAGAGATTATTTGTGCCTTGTAAAATGTTAAAATAGTAGAAAGTTGTGAGCAGGCATAGCATCGCACCTCTCTGCAACAGAGTGATGCAAACAGTCAGATGACTATTTAGATGAAAGATCCTAACATTTTGGAGAGGTGTTTATTTTGGTTTCATTTTAAGCTTCATGAAAGATCACTTTGGAATTAAGTATGCATGCCTGTCTCCAGTTTATTTTATTACCCTGAGTTTGCATGAATGCCAGGGGATTGGGTGGCTGGTTGATTTAACTTAGGTCTTTCAAGCTTTTCTAGCCTTAACATATGCAGCAAGGCTTGTGGCTCCATCAGCAAAAGATGGCTGTTGAAGAAGTACCTGTGGAAAGAGGAAGGAAATATTCTGGAGACAGCAAGAAAAGTTTTATATTCTGTGATACATGAACCTTCAAAGATTCCAGTAGCTTGGCAGGAGAAAATGTTTTTACTTCTTTTTTATTTTTTTAAGCATCAGTCTTTTGATTTCTATTCTAGTAGGTTGTTTCAGGGATCACATTGCTATTTTCTTGAACAGTCTCATTGCCAATGGAAGAGTGTGATTTGTACAGGTTTTTTATTTTTGTAAATGAGTTGTATCTTTAATCTTGCATATTTTAAAAAGTAGTGAAAGTATATAAAGATTTTGGGAAGTTTCTAAGAAGAATCAGTGAATACCTATAAGCTGAATGCGTATCATGCCATGTGATATGATAAAAATCTTCCAAAGCAGAGAGATGATTATACAAATAAGATCAGAGTAACTCCAGTAAATGAATCTGGTTTGGTTGTACCATGTCCTTTTACATCTAAAATATGTTTTCTCTGAAATTTTATCATAGTGCAGAGATAATTAAAAGTATTTTATTATATTCATTAAGTTAAAAACTTGTGAGTTAGATAAAATGTCAGATCATCACCCTGTTTTGTGTTATGTTAAGAATATACTGAAAGAGAAATTGTCATTTAAAATACAAGATTACTCTTTTTCTCTGGAAATGACCTGCTCATAATGTTCATGGATAACAATAATCAGATAGAAAAATTATAAGCATTGCAAATTGCTGATAAAAACTGATGCAGCATTAAGACTGCTGATCTGAGACTGTTTTACTGTATCTCACATCTGTAATTTATTACTTTAAAGTCTCTTGCATGTCATGTCAGTTGTATGTACTGCAGAAGGGCAGTACCATATTTTGACTGGGTATTGATTTAGTTGTGGAGCTTTGTATCTTTACTCTGGAAGAACATTTAGCCTGCTTTATTAAAGAAAGAATTAACAAACTTTCTGGGTTGTGTTTGTGCTGTTTTCTCAAAAAAGAGGGAAAGCTTTTTGGCTAGAATACTGGAAGTAAAATTTCTGAGAGTTAGGATGATTAAAACTTTAAAACTCTCTATATAAGCACAAAGTTTATTAATACTTTAATCAGATTTTATGTATGTAATCCAGGGAATAAAACTGCTTGTCATTTATCTCAACTAAATATTATAGTATATTTCCTGTTTTACAAAATTTCTTGTATCTGAAAATGAACCAGTATATAACTATTTACCATGACATAATTTCTCTGTAATTTCATGAAGCTCGGTATAGTGTCATCATTGTTTCTCAATAACCATGCTGGTATCTATACAGTACATTTCTGAATCTCTATACTTGAATTCACATTATGAACTCTTTCCCATGATTCTCCAGTATGTTCTCTTTAAATGGCATAGAGGCAACTATTTTAAAGATTATATTTCATATTTAAGGTGTGTTTGTACCTGGCAGTTACAATGTCATCAGTTCAAATACATCCTAATGTGAACAGATTTTCAAATTCTTAATGTCAGCCCTTAAATTATACTTTTGATTTTGTGCTGCATGTGTTGGTCTAGAATGAATGGTTCTAATGGTTTATTAGACTTGAAAAGGTACAATTTCATAAAATAAACTTAATTTGGCTACAGAATAGTAATTACACTGTCTTGTAATCTGTGCTGTTCTTTTGAGAGTAATTATATACAGTCTGTGCATTAGTGTTTGCTGTGTCCCCCAATCTGCTAGACTCTGGCTTTAGTAGTTAGCTAAATTTAGAGATGAAAGGGCATGAAAAAAGGTCATTAAAGTAACAGCAACTTGAAGCATGCACACAGGCAACTTGCTGTCCTGCTTCTCACAACTTATTTAACCACTGAAATGGTAAGGGAGGTTTTAGGTATGTGGGAGGATCCTGCAAGAGGCAAAGTGCTTGACTGTAGAAACAGACAATGAGTGGAAGGGATGCATCTTGAGACTCTGAAGTTATGGGTTCTTTAGGGCAGGAACCATGTTTTTCTCTGATGTTGTACAACACAAACACTGTCAAAATTAGGATAACAACAATAATGATGTACTCATTATTTCACCACATTTTGCTCTTTCAAACTGCAAGCTAGATTTAATCCAGTAACAGTAACTCAGCTGACAGCAGCAGTGTTGGAGCAGCAGAATCTGGTCCCACGCTGCTGAAATAAGTGCAGATGAGGAACAGTAGTTTAAATAAATAAATTAAAACCAGAGAAACCTCACACCAGAAACGGGACTATAATATTGCCAAATACAGAAGAAGGTAATTTTTTCCCAGATATATACAAAGTATAAAAGGTATTTTCTAAACTGTGCTTCAGGTAGCACTTGTGTAACTTGCTTGACTACGCCAGGTAGGTTTGTGCAAACCTATCTTTGTTTTTAACTTGTAAAAGCCTAGCTGATGGTAGGATGTGGGAAGTATTAAAATATATCAGCTGCAGAGGGAAGACATTGTGGTTCTATTTTCTATGAATGGTACGAATTTGATCCTTCAAATCCTGCTGATTTAACACTTTCACTGTCTTCCATGGTAACAACATAAAAAAAACTGTAATCATTTCCAGAGATCTGATGGGAACTCCACTGCTTAAGTCATCACATGCAGTTGTAGAGCTTTGAGCTGAGAAAGTTTTCACATCTTTGCCTTTGACTGTGAGCTTTGGGAACTGTAGCAAAACCAGATGTGTCTGAATTTTTAACTCATACAAAGAAGCATTTGAAGATATTACAATTATCATGTCAGTATTTGAGACTTTCTGGACTATAAATGCTACATAGTTTCAAGATGGAAGACTAGTTGTCAAAATATCTTGACTGCCCACCTGCTGTGTTAATTGAATTCAGCAGATGGGGAATATAGCAGCATTTCCAGACCATCATTAAACTGCCCTTTCAAATAAGAGTATATCAAGCAAACAGATATTAGAAGGCAGATTGTCAGTGGTGTCATACAGCTTTCTGGATAATATATATCTCTCTGCAATAGCCAGGAACATGCATCATTTCTGTCCACAAATGGAGGGGCTTGCAACATTCTGGAACACATGGCAGAAAATGTAAGTGAATGTGAGCCTGTTCATAAAAACATTTTTAAAACTTCAAAGATTAGAATACACCAAAACGATTTTTAAAATATAAAATAAATACATACAAAGTGTATTTAGGCTTGCAAAGATTATCAGGTCTCAAAAAAAGTTTCATTTCATTTAGAGAAATTCGATGGGACTCCAGCCTCCAGGTGACAGCACAGGGTGACTTACAGAAGCACCTATAGGAGGCTGGGACTGCAATGAACTTCTTGTGCTTCAGACCTGAAACTTTCAAATTCTGGAGAACATTAATTCCAGTATGTAAGCAATGAATTGCACATGTTTACTAAGTTGCAAAGAAGTCATGATGGGGGAATTCCTCAGCAGACCCTCTTTCCAAACTTCTTTTGTTCTCATTTCCCACAGTCAAGCCCATCTGACAATTTTGTGGTACCCATAAAAATTTCAGCTGTTTCATCTTCTGAAATAACTGAATTTTCAGTCACTGTGACCAAAGTTAGCTGTTAATCATCTCTGGACTCTAATACCCTATGCCTGCAGTCTGGCCACCGGCCCAACCAGTGTGCTTCTTGTTCTCATGTAAAATCTGAAATCTTATGAAAATGTCACAATACTTCTGCGGCAGGTGGTATCCATATTCAGTCCTCACTACTTCCCTGGGGTAAAGTTTATTGCAAGTTTTATTGCCTAGTATTTTCTCTAGCCATACTTCCATTGTAACTCTTACAATCAAGAAAAAAAAATAGAAGATCTTGGCTTCGCTCAAAAATACTTGGCTTTTTCTTTTCTGCCTCTACTGGTAGAGTCTCCTTGCTGAGCATTTTTGGTTCTGTTTCTTGTAAAACAGCCTATGTATATTTATACTGTTTGTGGGGTACTGATATATGTTTTCTTTTAAAATGCTGAAACAAAACACTTGATTTCTCCAAACTTTTTCTCATAATAAATGGGACTTGAATTAAGCATAAACTTAAAAAAAAACTATGAACAGGAATAGTGTCTGTTTTCAATTTCTAGAAAACATCTTTTAGTAAACACACTGGGGGGCAAATAATGCACTCAACTAAACTATGCCATTTTCTTTAAAAAAAAATTAAATTCACTATTCCACCTGGTGAAACCATGGAGAGGGAGAGCTCTATGTGGGGCAGGGTGCTCCTGGGCACAGGGGAAGGTGGCCTATGGTTGTGCTTGGAGGAAATGCAGGACACCCAAGGCCTTGCCACACTGGCATGTGTTCCCAGGTCTGGAGCATGGGAAGACCTATTCTTATGCAGGGAACACAGACTGCAGTGTTGCTGGACAGATGGAGGATCAGAAGATGCAAATTAGTGTGTTTTACCTTCCATGGATCTTTAAGCTTCAGAGGAAATAAAAACAGGAAAGCAATTGCAAGCATCATTAACTGTGCTGGCATTGCAGTCACTGAAATATGCTTTCCTCAGTATTTTCTTTCTGTGGGATGCAAATTTTGCATCGTAGAGGGGCTTATAAAGAGCAAATAAAAATCTGTTTTTTCATATTCTGACATTTTTGCTGTATGTGAATATTATGGGTTTTTATTACTGGTGTATATGCACATAGGGATTGCAGCAACTTCCCTCCTCTCTTCTCCATGTATCAGACATTCTGAAGGAAGCCAAAGAAAAGAGAGAGAGAGACAGAGCATCTTTAAAATTCTTGTAATCTAAGTGCTGAGTTTTTATGTGATTGTATTAGTATGCTTGGTAGCTTGCATGAGTAGAAAACCAATGTCTATTAAAACATACTGGAGAGAGAAAAAGCATCTACAATTTTTCATCTACATGAGCACTGTGTGTTTTGCTAGTGCTTGTTAAGTTGCATCTGGCCTTACTGGAGGAAGTTACATGATGAGTATGCCTTCTGCAAGTTTTGGGTTTTGTTAAAGAAATAAAATCAGTACTTGCTTGTGCATATAAGATTTCTTATTGTTTTCTAAAATGTTTGTTCTCTGAAAATATCTTTTTGTTGTGCTTCTATAAGATATGTCAAGAGTTTTTCTTCCTCACCATCCTCTGTCTTTTGTCTACACCGTGCCATGTGCACAACTTGCAGAACTATCTCATCTCCCCATCTCTGCTTTCCCTTCCCCAGGTTGGCATTTAGGAGAGATCCAGTTGCAAATAATTTGGGGAAAACTGCACCAAGAAATGTGAGGGTACAATACAAATTGCAGCCTGACCCAAATGAGCAGGTCACACCTTGCCAGCAAACATTTACTAGTTCTCTGACCTTGCAAGGCCACAAGCACACCAAAGGTCTCAGGCTGTTAAGTCTGGCCTCTTGTGAAGGAGGAGCATTCGTAGGAAGCAATCTACATGATAGAGCAGTGTACTGTTATTTGAGAATACCTGTATCCTTTACCTTCAAAATCAGAAAACATGAGCCTAACCTTCAGCAAGTTTATAAAATGCACAGCAAAGACCTCAAGCACAGAGAAGCAGCCCAAAATTCTCACATTTCATAAGCCTGTCAATGCACACTGGATGCTGCCATGATCAAGATAAAGACGTGCTGTGGGCTGGTGATAAAAATATGAACTCCAGTTTCTGCTGCAAAATGCTGATGAGACCAAATAGAACCATCAGGTAGAAGCAAGGTGAGTTCTTCCTTCAGAAAGAAACAGTAAAAGTTTTAAATATGTTACTGTGATACTCTCTAAGAGAAAGTGACCCTCTGGTTCAAAATTATTTCAGTTAGAAATTTTATGTAATCCTTTACAAAAAGTACAAAAGGTGAAATATATACAAAACTTTTAAAACTAATATATTTCAATTCATTATGTTTTAAAATTCCTTCATAAAATCACTGTTTTTTGGATGGAGAGGAGCTTATCTTTAATAAGAAATAAAATCTATATGAGGCAGAGTGGACCAGTGCTGCGGGATGATCCTTGGGAACAGAGCCAGGCAAGTTTAAAACTGAGAGATATTTAAAACAGAAAGTGGGGCTTTGCTGCTTCCACTCAAAGGCAGGACTGGTATTTTATGGGGCTGGCTGCTGGAGGTTGGTGCTGACCTGAAAAATTCATTCTTCTAGAAGGGCTGGTAAGCAGCACTGTCAGGGAGGGCTCATACACCAGGCAGGTGGAGCTGTCTGTCTGTTTGTTGTCTCTGTACATCCTGTACACTATCAAAACCATTAGTTGTATGGTTGGCATTCACTATATTTTGGATGAAAGACCAGTAGGTTAACCCAAGGTTTTAACAGTGTGCTGGACAATCTTCTCTCTAACCTTATCACACTTGCAAGGCCGCCGTGGGGAGAGGTAAACCCGCATTTCCAGATCCTGCAGTGCAGACCTAGCCTGCTTGGGTCAGATCACCCTGGGTGTGAATCAGCACACTTTGACTGATGCCCACAGCCACAGCAGCTTATTTGGATCAAGGTATGCTGCTTTTTATCCAACATCTGCTGGCCTAGATAACCATGTGCATCAATGGCTCATCACAGGGCTTGGGGGTGGCGCTGCAAGCCAGCAAATCAGGGGAACTCAAATGGTCTCCAGAAACAAAGGCTCCACAGGGAAGTTTTGATCTATTTTTGATAAGAGGACCTGTTAAAATTTGAGAGTCTTAGAGAGAATAAAAGAGGACTAAGCTTATTGAGAGCATTTTGTTTATCAGCTACATTGCTGCATGGGTTAACTTGGGTAACCTGGGCACTGAGGAGATCCTCCTCTCCCCTTCCTGCTCATTCAAAATAACTCTGTGCTAGAACTTGTTCATCTCTGAAGCACCCGTAGGAAGTGACAGACCCTTGTCCTGTCCAGGGTTGCTGGAAATGCTCACTGCAGACACAGCTCCTAAGTACCCTTTGGTCTCCAAAGATAGCAGACACTGCTCACACTTGGACTCGTGGGTCTGGCTGGTTGTGCACAGAACATCCGTGTTGAAAGCATTCTTACACCTCTGCTGGGAGCAGTTCACCACAGAGCCTCCCGTCAGCGCCCGCCGCAGCCGCTGCTGGTGCTAAATCACGTAGCAAACCCCAGCGAGGGCGGCAGAGCAGCTCACACTTCTTGGAAGTGCTCACCTCGGTTCAGGGGAAGTCTCAAAGAGGAATCACAGGGCAGCCAGTGCCTCTGCACCGGGGTGGGGATGGGACGCTTGCCAGCAGCCCAGCGCTGAGCACTAGCAGCATCTGGACAGCAGTGCCTGGCCCTTGCCCACTCCCTCTGAGGCTGCATTGATTTTGGGGGCTGTGTGAGGCGCTTGGCACCCGTTCTGCAGTGCATTCTGTGCCAGACAACCTCCCCATGCTCTGCTCCCCAGCCCCTCAGCATCATGTGTCGCTGTTCTGGGGCTGCTGTGCAGGTAGCAGCAAGTTTGCAAAGGCTTTTGGTGTGAGTGGGCACTGAGCCTCATACAGGCTGGTGTAGTCTAGTTTTCATACATCCAGTTTGGATACATTTGGGGAGAAAGGTTTCCCTTTTGGTTGTAATTGGGTTCCTGCTGAAAATCTTCACAGAGCTGTTTTTGGGCCTTGAACCCATCATGGGGGGTGAAGGTTGGGGGTGGGGGGGTGGTTGTTGGTGCTTTTCACTTTTCCAGAGTCGGGAAAGTGTTGGGTGTTATTTTCTTTCTTTTAAATGTGCATAGGCCTTCCTCCTGGGGATGAGCACACTGCCTCTCCAGTGCTGCTCTGTGCCACGAGTGATGATCACAGGGCTCCAACAGGCCGCTGAGCATGTTCCAGAGGGAGCAAGGGGTACCACCAGGAATTATGGGGAAAGTTTGCATCTGAGCAGGTACAGCCATGGCCCTCGCCCATCCCATGCACACCTGGAAACACAGGCTGTGCCACAGCCTATGTCAGCAGGGAGCTGTGCAGCACAGCCTCCAAGTTTCCCGGTGAACCAGGTTCTTCAATAAGCAGAGCGTGAAGCATCCCATCACCAAAGGTCCTCTGCCATGCAGTGCGTGGGCCAGGCAGTGCCCTGTGGACTGCCAGTGCCCCACAGCACAATGAATCTGCACTGACCTGAAACGGCATTAAAAATAGATCCCGAGATACAGGACTGGGGAGAGCGGAAAGGAGAAGCATGAGCTCATTGCTGCTGCTGACTTTTGCATTTGAATAGATTTTCTTAAACAGTAAAGAAGCAGCTAACATCTGGTTAGACTTTTGTTATGGAGTCCATGTTTTAGCACCATAATTACTGTTGCATTCAGAGTTTTCCTGAATTCCCTTATTTTACATCTCATATAGCTTAATGAACGTGGCTAAGAGATTGAGATGAAAATGCTTGTGCAATATTGATTAGGAGGATAATTTTAGGAAAGCTTGGTAACTAGAACATTTCATTAAAAGAACTTCTTTTCCTAAAAAATGTTATATAGTGTCTTGTGATTTTGTGACCTACCTTCTCAGCTAAAGATTAAAGATGATTTTTTCAAAGTAAAGGTGTTGGAGACTTAAAGGAACTAAATCTACCATGATAATAATGAAGACAGGCTGTAAGAGTAGTGTGAAAGCTGTTGACTTCTAGTTGCCTCGAAACAGATTTACAAACAGCTCAAAAAAATAAATCTAAGTACACATGAATAACAAGTGCATTAGTCACATTAGGGCTTAATGAATTGTTTATGAAAAGCAGCCTTGTAGCACTGTCCTTCAGAAATTATTTACTAAGATGGGTCTGATAACATGTTCTGGATTTAATTTGTCCAGGCTTTAGGTCTAATAGGAAGGGAGACAAGGATAGGATACTCCACATTGTTTCAGGATTAACAATCAATTGGGGAAAATCAGAAATTCTCCGGGAGTATCTGCGCTTTATCAGATTCTACTTTATGTATGTTCTAAGTTCATAGACACCATTGAAATCAAGAGTCGAATCTACACTGAGCTCTGATTTTCACAGAACTCTTGGTAGGAACAGAGCAAGAAATGGGGAGTTGAAGAGAGATTCTGTTCATAACAAATGGAAGCTGACAATCACCATTTAACTGCCTCAATGCAAGGCAAAGCACTGCCTTTTCTGCCCCACCTTGGGCACTTGCCCATGCTGTTTTTCATTTAGGGATGACCTGTGACTAGGGCGTTTGAAACTCTAATGCTGCCATCTCTGCTATAATCTCTGTAGTCATTATGGAAACAGGGAACTTGCTGAGCTCCCACCACAGCAGCATCAAGTTCCACCAGCTACCCAAGGGTCATTTGAATGAATTAGCTGCCTCAATACCACTGAAGTGGACATTTGGATTTGATAGCTGAAGTGCTTTTCTGCTTCTGAAAAGCAGAAACTGCCAGCAGCTTTAAAGTCTTGTCTAAGCTGATCTGTATGCCCTTTTCCAAGCTCTGGAGGATATAAATATAGCTCTTCCCTAATATTGCATAATGAATACATGAAAAGTGGTGTCCTCTGCTGCTGAGGTAATAGGAAGACCCTGCTTAATCAGATTGATAATAGGAGTAGGTCTATTGATTACAGCATTTCTGATAACTATAAACTCAAAAAAGAAAGAGTAGTTGGCTGCAGAGGTTAAGTCTAAAGGTACTATAGATATATCACTACTGTCACATACTTGTTTGTATTAATGCAAAGAAAAAGCTGCAATGGTTGGCCTGGATGCTGAGCATGGATCTGCTCTGATTTGATTTTCTGCTAATTCAAGATTTAAGGCCACGTTTGAAGAATAGCTTAGATCAAATAGGTACATGCAACAGAAGTAATCAGATGAGAATGTGTTTGCTACACTGAAAGAAAGTTGCTGCCCCAAAAAATCATTCTGTGACTTCATTAACTCTCAGGGCATGGAAATATTGACTGATAGATGCATGACTTCTCCTGAATTATCACTTGTCTATGTGTACTAACACAGAAAATACAGACAGTGCCTATTCTTTGCCAATGACTGGAAAAATAATTCATCCTCTAGGTTACCTTTGTGGTTTTCAACAATAAAGGCTGGACAAGCTTTATGCTTTCATTAAGGAATAAATCCAGCACAGACAGAAAAGGGTGTTGGATACGTCAGCCTCTGCACTGTTACGTGCCAATTTAGTCAATATCATGTAGTGCAATCTCTCTGCAGCATGAGAAAATGAAAGAATTTAGAGCAGGTTCTTTTCCTCAGAGTCTTTCACAAAGTACATTTCCAGATCTTTGCTATTCAACCTATTCTGCAAAAAGGAAGAAGTAATTTTGTGTTTCTGTGGCTTATTATTTCAGGGTGTTTATTATTTTTACATAAAAGTGCTGAACTTTATTTGAATTCACTAGTTCATTTAATTTGTGGGAGAGGAAAGTTCCTGGAAACAAAAATTAGTTGTAGAAGTCTGTGCAGAACAAATATGGTATGCTTCATGTTTGAATCTGGAAACAAGACTTCTCCTTTTAGAATGTGTGGGAAAGAATACAAATGAACTCTCACACATGGGATGACTTTAAATAATCTTTCTTCATCTGGAAAGCTCTAACATTAACAGAGGACCTAGTATCTTTGGGGAGCATAAGCAGGTCTTTATGGAAGGATGAAGGACTTTTGGACAAGGATGACCTGTCCAAGATCAAAAACCAAACATTAGTTTAAAACATTTTGGCAATTCCTGTATTTTTACTTGTTCCCTTTGAATGTAATGAAAACCATCATTAAAACAATAAATAACTAGCTTGCAATGTTTATCTGGCCTTAAATAAGATATTAGTATCATGGTATTTGAAAATCACCATGGTCATAGAGAGGAACTGTTTCTTAAGTTTTGCTTTAAAAAGCAAATCCCTCAGTGTGCCTTTGATACAGTAAGCTTTAGGAAGCAAAGAACTTACTGTAAGATGCTGATATTTCCAAACTGTTTTTTTAATATGATCTTCCTCCATATCTGAATACTTTAGGGAGTGAGATCCCTAATGGACCTCCCAGTCTCCATCTTACCTGTCTTCTTACAGTAAAAGACAGAACTCAGCACAGGGCACAAATATTACTCTGTTGGGACTGATTTACACTTCTTTTGAAGAATGGGAGGAATGGGAAGACAGCTTTTATGATGGAGAGGAATTTTCCTGGCATTGCTGCAGTTGTTAGAGAAGAGAGCTGTGTTCAAGAGCATCACTGGAAAACATTCCCTGAAGATCAGGGCTGGTGTTTACCTCACCCTTAGATATCTGTTAGATACCCTTAGAGCTCCAAACTATAAAAATAGAATGACAATTAACATGCTGTTTCCCCCAATTATTTTCTTCTACTTGTTCATTGTTTTTATTGTTATTACTGTCTCTTAAAAAATACCCAGTGTGATTACTAAGGGTATGAACCCCTTACCTTGCAGATCATGTGATAAACAACATAGATCAGGGTACTTTTAGTGGAGAAAATTTCACCTGCTCATAGTGTCCTTCAGGAAGCAGGGACATGTCATTCTTGCACGTTATCTTACTGTATTTCCTGTGGGGCTCAGCATGCTGGTTGGAGTAAACAAGGGTGCGCCCCGATGAGTGCTGCAGGTTGTTATGGGTCAAAATAGCAGGTAACTCACATTATTTGTGTACAAAGTTTCAGTCCCTTAATAGCATAGCAAATCTTGAAACTAGGCTTACACACTTCTGTGGTATGTGGGAAGAATGCCTGTTTCTCTAGGCTTTGATTATAAATTCTGTACATTGAATAATTTATGTTAACCAGGATTCTCAAATAAAACCAGTGAAAATGCAAATAATGCTTCTTCCTTTTTATGAGAAAACTTCTAAGAGCATATAAATATTTTGTTAGAAGCTCCATTTCAGCTAGCAGACCTCTAGAAATTAGGGCACTGAGCTGTAAACTTCACATCCTGTTTTTTCCTTAATACCATCTGGGGAAAATAATGGAATCTAGGCTTTCTTGTCTTTCCACAGATCATACAAGCAAAAAGGCTATCACTTGCTTTGTTGTGTTGAGACTGTCACCATTCATGTGAAGCCTAAACCTCGGATTAATCTCTGAACCATGATGGTTTTGTTTTCAAAGCAGCAAGATTAACTTAAAAGCTCTGTGTGACTTGAGGTTCTGACTGCCTGAGGCTGCTCTGGTCTCTAGGTCTCCTTACAATGGCCATACCTCACTAAAAGGTGTTGCACTAACTCACTGACCTGAGAAACAGAGAGAAACAGAGATGGAAAACTGACTTGAGTCTTCTTTCTTACATTTAATGTAACAGGAATAATATTAATAGGGTTTGGGCGTTTGTTTGCTCATTAAGCAGTCAGCAGGAGCTCACTTAATGGAGCTCAAACTCACAGTTATTATATTATCACTTAATTATTCAGCACTGACATCACTGCATCTTCCCAGCAGGCAGCTGTACAACTTGGAAAGGGGTGTGTTTCACTTCAGCCTTGTACATCTTGATGAAAATAGGGTAACAGGTGTGGCTGGAGGCAGCTCTGTGCCAGACTGATCCTGCCTTACTTCATATAAGGCAGGATACTTCATACTTCATGCCTTTCAAGCAAACCAGGCCCTCATCACAGAGCACAAGCCATGGGAAGTTATTCTGAAATAGGACAGCTACAGAGAAGAATAATCAGGGGAAAGGAGCTGCCAGTAAAAATGTCACATTGCTGTACAACTGTGCTTGCTGAGATATTTTTTGGTTGTTTAATAGAGAGAAGGGGAGAGATGGATGCTTTTGCAGTGGTTAAGTGTTCACCTAAGTTTTCTGAAATCTCAATTCTTTAGTTAATCTACAGGTGAAATTAATTTAACACCATGAAACTGCTGTTTCTCTGTGAGTTAATTTCTAGTGTAGACTTCCCTGTAGCCCTTGAGTAGTTAATTGTTTCTTGTGTCTTTCCCAAACAAAATCTTGTCAAGTGGCCAGGCAATACAAGCCAGATTATCCTGCCTCTCCACAAAGCTGTGTTTCAGGAGGATGCTGTAGAGTTTTTGTTCTCATGGTGGAGTTTTAATCACTTTTCTTGCAAACGTGTAGCTCAGCAAAGGCCAGATGCCAGGCAGTGTAAGGTCTCAGCTGGGTCTCTTTGTACAACAGCTACATTGCCAAAGTTACTTATTGTTCAGGTGGCAAAATTGGGGTGAGTCAAAAGTGTTCAGTTTTGCAAGGCCACGCACCAGCTCACTACAGAAAACGTGGAAAAGCATCAAGAGGCAGGAATACTCTGCACAAGGGCTTGTGGGGTTTTTCCATTGTTCTGTGCAGAAGAATATGTTCTCTTAGTGCTTTCTCAAGGGAAAAGAAAAATCTCTTTGGGCAGAATTGTCTTTAACAGAAATGATTGGCAGACTTATGCAGAAGCACATTCCTGCAGATAAGTGATTGCTTCTTATATAAGGGAACAGCTTTTGCAGGAAGTCCTGAATGCACAACTTTTGAACATCTTGTATTCGGTGTTGAGAACACATGACACAGGAATTTGTATTCACCAGAGTGAGAGACCTGTGAAGTTTCTGGCAGTGACTTTATAGATTATGTTTGTTGCTGTGTCATTCTGAGATTTAGAGGTGATTTTAAAGGGTGATGTGCAAAGGCAGAAATGGTTTTGTTCCATTGATGTTATAAAGGTACCTACCTTTTTGTTGAGTCTGTGGATCAGGGTCTAGGAATTTGCAGCCACAGAGGGATCTCTTCAACCCATTCTCTTCTTTGTTTAACTTTGTGTCTGTAATTTTCTTTTTGTTGCTAGCAAGACAACACAAAGGTAAAATTCTTAGAGCCTTGGTTTGTTCAGAAGAAATTACTCATTTTCTGTTCCCAGATTCCTGAGGAGAGGAAGCCAAGAATGTTGGGGGGAAATAGAGACAAACTACAGGTAACACATGAGGCTTGAGGAAATAGCTCCGATGCTTGTGGAATATTGAATATTAGACAAGAGTGATCCCATCTGTAGATATGGTTTGATATCTACCTGGTGAAGAGATTACTGCCTGGTATGATTTCACTAACTGAGTTTTTTGGATCTTTGAGATGTTTTGAATAGACTTTAGAAAATTTTTGAGTGTCTTACTACATGGAGGCATACATGGGAGGTACGTAAGATCACTGATATATTACTGTATATTACTTCTGCATATTACTTCTATGGAAAGCTCATGGAATTTTTATGAGGCAAATGTCCTCTGTATGCAATATAGGAAAGGCAGCAGGGCTGGCAAAAGCTGGGTAGCAGGAACCCTGAAGTTTGGTGCATGCAGATGGTGGGGTTATGAACCCCACTGAAGTTTCCTTCCAAGAGATGCCTTCATTGTATATTTAACCTAGGTAAAGGCATTTGGAAGTAAGCATCTCCAAAATAGATAAATATAAGTAAATTCCAGTGAAAAGAACTGAACTGGCAAACTAGAATGCAGGCTGACATCACATTCAGTCTTTTGGGGCTTAGGGCATTCTGCGGCCACAGTACCTTCTTAACATTGAACAAATGACTCAAAGTCATCCTATGACTTCTTTCCTGCCCCTACAATTTTTCAGGGAGAGTTGACAAAATTGTTCAGCCACATAGGCAAAGCATGATCCTAATTGAGTTATTTTTTCAATAAACAGTTTCTGATTTTCAGTCTATAGCTTTGTTCCAGTGGAAAATAGCTATAAACATCCAAGGATGATGACAACTTGACCTAGTGCCTGGCATCAAGACAAATCTGTTTTTGAGGAAAGGAGGAGGTGCCTAATAAACCAGGACACACCTGGACAGTCCCTGTGGCCAGACACCCATTACCTTGAGAAGTCTAAGAAGCTGCATCCCTAGAGGGATTTTGCCAGCTCTGCTCTGCTCCAAAGAGGCCAGATTTCCCAGACATCAGGTGTTAGCTGTGCCACAGCAAGATATACATGCATACACAAGGTTCTGCAACACCTCAGTGTTTCTGATGCTGATGCTGTTCAGGAGTTTGTATGTGTTACCAGTGTAAGGGAAAACAACTATAAGAAGAACAGTGTTTAATAATAAACGTGCAGAAGTAACACCAGGAGTGGTATTTTTCTGACTTTCAAGGTTCCCACAATAAGCAGAATATCTCTGTTTTATGCTTTATTTTTGTAACTTCACTCTACCCTCCACCTAAAAGGTGGACTTTTTATTCTCCCTGAGTTTGTTTTGCTCTGCTGTCAGTCAGAATAGTGACTTGTGACCTTTTAGGACTCTGACCAGTGTTTCCTGACAGTGCATTAGCCCAAGCTATTTCGTGCATTATTTGACAGCATAGAGATTACATAATTTGCAGTAAATTAATCACAAACACAACTCTTGCAAGCTCTGCCTTGCACGCACTCTACCTTGGGAATTCATCTGCTTCTTTAACTTGGTACAGAGAAAGTCTTGTCTTCATTGCTTACAAGTGTGCAAAGAGATGGCTAATTGAGCTGTTGCCATCTTTGTTGCAAATGAGACCAGCATTCTGGAGCTGTAGTCTCAAGAGCACTATTAATCATCTTAAAGTGTCCTTCTTACTGCAAGCCCAGAGTAATGTAGATTGATTAAGGAACTGGGGGAGAGATGTGTGAAAACAATGAATGTGACAGATGTGCCTATGGCCACTGGATTAAAAAGGAAGGAAAACTTGTTTTCTCTGGATTTATATTTAGAACTATTAAATGTTTAAAGAAAATTTATTCAGCTATCTAAAATGTTCAAATGTTTATAATTCCCCTCAGATAGATGGAGCTGCCTCTAAAATACCCCCGTGAATTGAAGCAGGGACATCCAGGATGGTGGCCCTCCCTCCTGTAGCATGAAGTGCAGCCCACTCTGATGTTCTCACTGCTCCTCCTTACTTTGTCCCTCTAATTTATTCCTGAGAGGCTGAGGCTGACAGGGGAGTGATAATTATGTGCTGACTGCTCTTGTTAACCTTCAGTGACCTACTCCTGTTGCTTTGCTGACAGGAGCCCCCTCCCCACCTTACAGGGAAGTGACAGAGGTGCTGCTGGTGCCCCAGTGGGTGGCTGCAGTCTCACACTCGAGTGCAGCCATCTGTGCTCCCTGTCGATCTAACACGTGTAAAATACCAAACTAACATGATGAAGGCAATCGGGGGTAGGTTAATGTGAAGCTGGAGACAGACTTTTTCTTCCCTTGTTCTTTTATTCTACTACATTGTTTCACCATGATCCTTTAAAGGGTTTTTATCTGTTGTATATTCATGCTTCTGAATAGTGCTGCTTGCTGAGAAAGCTCTGCAAGATGTGCCTCTTCAGGGTATTTAATTTTGATCTCATGTATGGCAATCAACAAAGGTATTACTAACAGGAGTTAACTGCATCGTGGTTCACATCATCTGTGCTTCCAGAGAGTCTGGGATGAATCCCACAGAGAATTTAGGAGCTGCTTTCCAAAGAGTTATGGCTGGAACAGAGAAGCAAGGAGCTGCCAGCATGGCTGGCACTTCCCATTCCAGGAGAGAGAGGACAAGAGACATCCCTCGTCTCCACCAAGGATGCCCTTCGGAGTCCAAGGGCAAAGGGCTGGTGCTGATCTTTGCCCTAAGAAGGGAAAGCACAGTTCAGATGCCCTGCTAGGCAGGAGTGGTAGGTGCTGCAGTCTGTTCCCAGCCCTTTGTGGCATCTGTGGGGAAAGCAAGGACATTCTATATTTCTCCTTCAGTCACCTACAACAATAGCAGTCATGATCAGCTAGGTAACTTTTTTATGCCTTTTGTTTTCTGCACAAAAGCCTTTCCACATGAAACTGGGCAGGATTACTCATTATAGGCACTCAGTTGCTTTAGCTTTCATCTCCCTTTTGCCCTGTCTGAGTTGATCGCCCATAAAAGTTAGTTTTATTTCCTGAGCTTCCACTCAAGCCATGAGGTGAGGGTGCATCTGGACAACACAGTGCAGTGCAGAGACCTTCCAGTCTTGCAGCAAACAGATCATGTCCATGGCTGGAAGCAGGACAGGACTACCAGGGCTAACTTCTCCTCTCTCCCAAAAATATCTCTGAGACTGGCAACAGGAAGCAGCACAGTCCTAGCAGATGTGCAGTAACAAGGGGCAATTTAAACCATCTTCTTGGCTGTGCTGTTCAGGACCCTCAGTATATTGTGGGTCCTGCACGGGAATGCAGTAAGTAAGGTGGCAGCTTATCCTCAAGAATGCCTCTGTTGAACACTTGCATTCTACTCATGAATTGCCTTTGGATACATATGATGGTTTACATTAAGTAATTTTCTTGGTTGGTTTGCTATATCAACCCTAATTCGCCAATCTTGTCCACACCAACACATCTGTTTGCTCCACTTGAATAGCAAACTTTGGGTGTCTCAGCAAAGGATGCTGAGTATCATTTACAAATTGGTACAGAAAAAGAGTAGTTTTATCTCCAAACAGGACTTTACTTCTAGTAAGATTAGTGAATGAGAGCATGGAAATTCATTTTGAATCTCTGTTTCTCCCTTTTATTCTGATATCCCTAATTTTATTTTCAGAAGTGCAGGGATGCACCTAGTCAACTTGGCTGTCTCTTCATGGAATACATGGAATACAAAGGATCCATGGAAAAGCAGTCTGAAGCAGCTTTCACAACATAGCATCTCCCACCATGTCCCCAGACTGCAAATTACTCATTTTGCTCAGCCACGAGGCACAGAGAAAAGAAGGAAGATCAAGGTATCTTTCACAGGGAACTTGAAGCAAACAGGGACTAAAAAATAAATTAATAACTGAGTTTACTCTTATTTAAGCAACACTGGCAGAAGTTCTTTTAGTGACCTCTACAAAGCTTTGCTGAGGCATCCTTTTATATTCTTCTAGTAGATTAAAGCTAACTTTCATAGCTCTACATTTCCTGTTTCATAGATGCATAGGATATCATCCTTGATATGCATAAAAGAGAGCTGATTAGAGAGCCACCTTGAAGACATGACTTTACCAAGTCATCCAGTTTTGGAGACACATAAAATGGTTGCTGGGTTTTGGGCATTTCTCCTGAAAGGGTGAATGAACTGATTAAGCTGGAACTGTCATTGCCTTTTTCTTGCCCACAGAACCAGGCACTGCCTCTAGTGAGATGACAGAGAAGAAATGCTTCGGGCAGCTATTTCAACAGCTCTTTACCAAACAGATTATGCACGATTTGTCTGGCATTGAATCACTGGCTTGTGTAAACACCAGATGCAAGTGAATTGCAATGTCTTAACTAAAATGCTGTGTTTTGGCCCGTGGAAGCAATAGATTATTAAAGTTAATGCTACTGTTACCTACATTTATTATGTGATATGTTATATGATTGTATTATCCTCTCTGTCTCCCTGTCTGTGCCAGGGGCTGCTCTCACACACAGGAGCTGCTGGTCGAGTGCCAGGAAAGAGTTCTGTTGAGACCCCCATGCATGCTTTCCTCTTACAGTTAGCTCAGAGGGAATGTTTCTTGATGTCTCCAGAAATCAGGTCTTGCTGTTTGATGCCCTGAAGAAGGGCCTGGGCACTAGCAACCTTCCTGTTCTCTCTCCAGTGCCTGTGCCTCTGTCCTTAGGGGTGGACTGATTCTAAGATCCCCAGGGAGAGGCAGGCACAAGGCTTATTCTGGCCAGAGGGAAGATGTGACCATAGCCTGCTGGGGTGAGTGTGGAGGAAGAGAGACGTCTGCAAACATTTAAACTGCATAGACACAGCTCATGGGGTATATGCCTGCCATTCTGTCCTCCAATGGCTGCCAAGAAAATCTGCAGAGATGCAGGAAAAGCACTGTTGTCACAGGGCTCTGGCCTTCCCAGCCCAGTCTCCTCTGCAGCAGTGCTGGCCACAGCTCCAGGGAGTGTCCAGGTAAGTGCAGGACACGGGTCTGTGCTGGAGAGCTCTTGCTGGGTGGCCAAAGGAGCTGGAGGTAGGTGTCCCACCTGAAGGTCACTCCTGGGGCACCTCCCCACAGCCCTCCACGAACATGCATCTCATCAAGCAACACATGTGCAGATGCAGTGGTTCAAGGTGCTCACCCCTGAAACAGCAAAGCAGGTGGCTAATGTGCAGCCATCAAGACATTGTAGCTGTTTATAGTAAACATGTCCCTGGGGATGAAGAAGATATCCATGAAGATGATATATATTAATGTGTGTACGTATATACACACAGTTTACACCCCACCAAACTTTCCATAGTCTCATAGCAACCCCATGCCTGAACCTAGAAGCACACCTGCTCTTGCAAGACCTTGCCTTGATTTTTTTTTTCTAGATGGGCAACAAAACATTTGATTTCTTTCCTTTCTGCTCTTAGAAGGACAGCATTATCAAAACACTGCCTACAGATCTGGAGAAGAGAATGGGGAAAGCTGTATGCAAAAGGACAGCCAGTGATGGTAGCTCACTGCATTATCTGCTGTGATGGGGGGATTCAAGACTGTCCAGAAGAGCTGCTGGTTTACCTGAATGGTGTGGCCAACTGAGCAATGGCAGAATTAATTAATACAGTTTGCTTTACAAACAAACATTACATATATTCAAGTATGACGGCTGGTATTAGAAGCATTAGGTGGTGCAGAGACTGAACTGGCAGGGCATTAGTGATACATGACAGTCTGAGGAATTTAGTCACTGATGCAAAGAGACTTCTGGAAACTGAGGTAGTTCTGCATCTTACATACTGCCCGGCTAGGGCAAAGTATCTTGTCCTGTCCAGCTCTGCAGTTACCACAGCCAGCAATGAGGTGGGGGACTTCTTGGTTTCTCCTTCCAGTGGCTCCTCAGCGCTGGCAAGGAAGGATGAAGAGTTGCTCATGCTCAGCATGATGCCTACTTCATGCACAAAGTAGCAGTTGAGGATAAGGTCTGAGGTTTTCCAATACTGTTCTACCATGAGAAAAATAATTCAATTATCTGACAAAAAAATATGGCTTAGAGGTGCTGAAATGTGTTCCTTCTTGGTGAAAACACATAATTATGGAAAGTCATTAACCTTGCTGCAGAAGAGCTGTATCTTGATGCTTTAGCAATCTAAAGACAAAATGTGAAGTACCTGTTTCAAGCTCTCAGCTTTACTCAAGCCATCTGGGATCTGCACAAGCCATCTGATAACAGGTTTGCACCACTGGTCTGTTAAATTAACTTCATTAACCACCCACTCTATAACAATGTGTAGCTTTGTGCAGCTTTCTTTTTCTATCATGCAATTCATTGAGTTAACAAATATCCAAGAAAACCAGCATTCTCTGAGTCTGGGAAAGGACAGAAACTATCATTTTGATCACAGTGATCTTGAGTCTGAACTTTTTAAATTAATCCCCTGTTCCTTCTGACCTCTTTACCAGCAAAAGGTTTGCAACCTTCTTTTTCGTTGCTGTAGCACCACATAGTGAGGAGTGAGCTAGCTTTTCCATTACAAAGCACTTTTTCATTTCTCAGTATGCTGAAGCCTGGCACACAATGCTAACCCAAGATGCAGGAAGGTTTTTTAGCAGCTTAAAGCAAATTAAGTTTCCTTTGAGTTTTGGGAGCAAACAGGGTTGTTTTTTTATGAGGGGAAAAACTGGGTGGTTTTAACTGGAGTCTGGCAAAATTGTGTATAAATAGAGCCAGGAAAGCTAAGTTGTTTCTCAGGCTCTAAATATACTCTTTCCTCTTACTCTGACAGAGATTTTATTTTTAAAAACAGACAAGATTCCAGCAATCTTAGTTCTTGCTTTGAATAAGTTCCTTCTTTCGTTCATGTAATGCATTTGCCTTTTTTTGTTTTATTTTGCCTTGCCAGTTCAACACTAAATAGAGCCATCCCCTGTCCTAGATTTATCTGCACAGGAAATCCATCCTGTTTCCACTGTAAGCAGCTTCTTTGGGTCACCCTTAGCACAACTCTGAGGACAAGGTGATCACAAACAACATATACATGGAATCCCTGCATGATTTCCAGGGAATGCAGAGAAGGCTTATGCTGGTCTTGCAGTAACTTTACCAAAACACAGTCCTGGCCTGAGAAACAATGTGTTAAAGATGCAGGGCAAGTATTTACAAGTCCAGTTTCCTTCTTAGATCTCCCCAGCCTGAGATGTAGCTCTCATTCCCCAGGGGGAGTGGGCTTTTCTCTCCTCCATTACTTCTGTTGAGAAAATATTAATAACACCACTGGTAATATCATGTGCTTTATGGTCAGTTGCCTCTGTTTTATTTGTAAAGTATTCCGAGATGCTTGAATAAGTCCAAAACACCCTGCAGCCATAAGCCATGCTGGAGGAAAATTGATTGAGTAAACTGAAGTCATTAGAGGAAGTAAACAGTGTTAAGCAAGATACATGAATGTATAAATCTACACTCCTGCTTTGTCCATTTGAAGATCACTATGTAGTATAGACCTATGATCTCTAGATTAATTTTGACTTGAATTGGTTTCTGACTTGTATCGGATGTTATTTTCTTACTAAAATTATGTTTTACAAAGAACTGGATTTTAAAAACTGATGTCCATCTAGTTCCCCTTAAATCACAGACAGCATCTACAGAGGCATGAGTGGTTTTCACTTTTGTAACACCAGTACAATAGAAGAAATGTCCAGTGAGTGCTGCCATTTATGTGCTGCCTCCTCCTAAAGGCAAAATTGTCTGTGTGGCCATGTCCAGTGAGCATGATGAACATTCTGTTAATGTAGATCCATCCTCAAAATCTAATCTAAGACAAAATCTAGATGGAAAATTATTAAAAATAAATGTCCCTTCTTGTTAAAACCACAACACATGAAAAAGTCACCCTTCTATAAGGTTAACCCTTTTGTGCTCCTTGGAGCCTGTAGCTCTCAAAGTTAGCTGCCCAGGGGGAGTTTTCATCAGTATGTGCTTCATCCTCATGTAACAGAGGGAGGAAGCTGATACAGCCCATCTGTTTCACTTTTGAGGCAGAGACATACGGAAGCTGATTTGCCCGGCGTAATTTGACGCGCTGAATGACAGCGCCAGGAAGAGAGCTCACGTCTCGCGTGTGCGCCACTCTGCTCCCGCCCGAGATCAAAGCAGCCCCTTTCCTTTGCTGCATCTGTCACAGACAAGGAGCTACATAAATAGCCTTGCAGCAGCACTTGTGCTCTGACAAGCACATGATTCAATCCCTCAGCAGAAGCAATGCTGAGCACAGTTACAGTTGCACTTAGTGGAAATGTCCCATAGGAGAAGTGGTGTCCAGTGCGCAACTTGCAGTCCCACTTTTCAGTCCCAAAAACATTTAAGATTCAGTATCATTCTTTCGACTAATGGTACCACATTTCCTGCATGAAGAGCCTCTTGTGATATCAGTTCTGAGTTTTGTCAGTAGTCCTTGTGTCCCTAAAACCACACTGAACATACAACAGCAACAGCAAAGTAAGTGGTTGAGGGTTTTTTTCCTAATTTTTATGACCCGACTTTCTTTTGGATGCAAACAGAAATCTTTAAGTTGGGACCATAGCATAGTAGTCACATAGAAGTCACATTGTGCCATTGCCTCTCTTGGTGATACAGTCAGCTTTGCTGGGACATCACCTCTATGATCAATCTGCTGTGTGCATCTGTAGGAGAAATTTAGCTGAATACTGTGAAGGTAATGCAGTAAGGACTTGAATAAAACCTTCAAAACCCTTATAAAGTTGGTTTCTCATTTTAATACAAGCTGTAATTCTCTTTCCTTATTACATTAAGTAAATTTCTAGCTCTAACATCCAAGGACAGAAACCAAATTAAATAAAAACTACTTTAATTGTATGACACAAGGAATGGAATACTTCTAATGTCCTTAACAGAGTCAAATTCCCATTTAACAAATGAACAAGAAACAATGTCATGCTTCGGTATATTACCTATTGTAGTATTCATGGTTGCAGACATAGAAAAAAAATAAAGCCCAGTCTTTTGAGGTGAGGTACCTGCTAGAAATTTGTTCAGTAGATCAAGGTACAAGGATTCAAATGAAAACAGTCTCTGAATTCATAGCGAAAATTCTCCAAATTAATTTCATCCAAATATTCCCTGCTCAATGGGATCCCTGAACACTAGTTTAGCACTGATCTGGACTTTCATTTAACTTTCCTTTTTCAGTATTGGAAACCCATGCTCAGAAACCTTTTATAGAGCATGGTGTACCCCATATCATATTGATGGAGTTTTTAATGAACAGTATTAAGTGGAGATGACAGATACCTGCCTCAAACAAGCTAAGGGTACCATGGTATGAAATGGACCAAAACCAAAAGCTACTGTGATATTTCAGGCTTGCTTCTTGTAGCCCAGGTTTTGTTGTTACCTATTACCTCATGTGAGGTTTTTTCCCTGTGTACTTCTCCAAACCAGTGAAATCCTTGTGCAACAGAGCTGGCACCTGTCCACTGAGGAGAATGGGCTCTGCAGCAGACACAGCTCCAGTGCTTGACAGCCTGAGAACTGTTGTGGTTAAAGGATCAGGCTGGGAAGTAAAAGTGATAAAGTAGCCATCCTTGCTACAAGCAAGGGGATATTTCACACAAAAGAAGGAGCTATCAAAGATAAGCTTTTTACCAGTGAGGTCAGGCTGTGCAGAGAGGGAGTCAGAGGCATCTCTGTGGCCAAATCCTCAGGACACCCTGAGCCAGCAGAGGAAAGGAGTTGAGCCAAGGAAAAGAGGGGAAACCTAGCCACAGCAAGCTTTTCTCAGAGAAGATAACCAGGCATCTTAACTAGACTAAGCGCAAGAAAATCTCCCTCTGGCTGCTACAGGTGCCTCCATTTACAGAGGCCCCCAGAGCCATCAGAAGGACATGTAGGTTTGGTCACTCCATGGGCACAGCTCTGTCCTGGCTGCATGAAGTCACCACTGAACTTGCCTAGAGCTTGCTTAGACCAGGGACATCAGCATTTTGTCACCACTGAGGACTGAGGGACTCCTTCCTGTAGGGACAGAGGAATTCTCAGTGCTCCAGGACTTCTGAGCCTGATGGGTATTCTGCAGGCAAAACAATGCCATTTGGGAATTGTATTAAAAAAAAAAAAAAAAAAAAAAAAGCCTCGACCACATCCTGCTTATTAAAGCCTTAAGGCTGGAAAAAGTCATCACGATGAGCTTTTCCCACTTCTTCCTCCAGTAACATTTATCTTCTTGTCAGGCCTTCTTGTATCCAAACAATAACAAATATGCCAGCAGTTTAAAGCTCATTTCCCCAGCCTGCCTACAAACCACTCCAAGTCCTGACATTTACCCAATCCAGAAACTGTTTTATTTTGCCAAGCTTTCTCCAGACCGCACACAATCCATTCAAAACCTTTACTTCCCAACTTGCATCATACCTAGATACTAGTTGCTATTCTTCAAGGCAAACTCGTCAAAGCACAGCAGGTATTAATAAGCAGCTGTTCTTTTCTTGAGAAGAAATGAGAAGCTGCTGAAGATCTGTTTACATGATTCTTAAAAAGCAAAGTTCTTCTTTCTCCCCAGAAGCATTATTGATTTAATTGAAGAACTCCCCTGGGGCAGGGGGTTGCCTGCAGAAAGGTTACAGCCTGTTAAGAAAAAATTATCTCCATCAATTGTCAGCTCTTTAACCTAATGATGACAATCTTGAATAGCTTGCTCTACTCTGCAAAATTACATACAGCACTTAATTAGATTAATTAGCAAAACAGAGTTATCATAAAGAGTCTGGCTCTGTATTTCAGCGCCAGAAAGGAAGGAGGGGGAAAAAAGGCAAAAAAAAGTGTGTACATTAGTCTGAATGAAATCTGTCACTCATTAAATACTGACTGGTAACTGCTGCGGTTTGATAATTGAAAATTTGTTTTCATGTCTATTCTGAAATCAGAAAAATAAGCTTTAAAAACTTCTCCTTTTTTGATGGGTACTTGCAATGAATACAACTTAGGATTGCTTGTTGTTGTCCTTCCAAAGGGTAATGATTCAGGGCGATTACTCCATCCTTAAACAGAGGGGTGCTGTAAAGGGAGGTAGCATGAGGCAATGAGGTGGTTCTTGTCGGAATCTGTGGTATTGATGATTCTGAGATTGTAAAAAGCCTCTATCTTTCTGCCCCGTTTCCAAGGAAGAAGTCATAATTTGTCTGTGCTGTTTCAAGGTTATTTATTCTTGCTTATCTCTAACATGTTCTGCTGCCCTGCCGCAGGTCTGTCCTGCAGGGCAGCGTGTGGGGCTCTGCCCCTCAGTGGGATGTTACAAACATTATATACCAGAAACTACGTGTGCTGTATTTACAATAATGTGCCAATATCTATCATCTACGTTGAACAGTGTGTTCCCAACCTAAACCAATAGAAAAATGCCAACACTACAGGGAAACATGGAGGGCATGAAGAAGGAGGAAAAGGACAAGATACACCCAATTTCCTTCATCTTGTCCCCTCTGAGCCCCTAATCTAGAATCCTAAAATTTTACTTCTGCACCCGTGCCACACTTAATTATTACTCATATCAAACACTCAGAGCTTGTAATTTATCCTGTAAGATTGAAAACTCTTTTCCCTGTACGGAGATCACAGACAGTGTCTCTCGGGGCTCTGTACAGGGGGGTTCCTGACCCCCTGCAGGGTCCCAGGCCCTCCAGGGCAGCCAGAGGGAAGCTCTGAATTCCCACAGTTCTGACAGGTTTCTCAGCATCATAGCCCTGTGCCAGCAGAAGCTTTACTGATTTCTTCAGAAAAAACAACCTTCAAAAAATGAAAGAAGTGCATAAATTGGTGGTCTTTGCCAAGCCTGAGACGTGTGAGACTCAAAGAACAATGTTTTGTGGGCTTGCAGTACACACCAAAGTGAGTCAATGTTATGTTTCATATTTCCTGCTGGGGAGCATCAACACTCACATGATGTTCAGCAGCAAAACCCAAGTCCTGGTCTGTGCTTTGTTTATTGAGCATAAACTCCTGTTTCACACTGAAGATGCCATCTGTTTTTACTGTGTCAATCAATGTTTCCATACAACATTACTTCAACCAAATGTTTATTACTAAAGGAGTGGTACCCTTTAAGTAAGAAAGATGGATTTCGATCTCTTTCTTCATGTAGAAATATTAAAAGAATTGTTCAGAAACTTTCTGAACATTTGACTTTGTTTCTGACTAAGTGTAGTAAGCTGATAAATTTCCCAGGACAGAAATGCCAGAAGACCTGTAGTATTCCAAATTAGTAAACATAGAAATTTTCATTATCTGGGCCATCATGGGAAAAAACATAATGTGTTATTTACATTGGTCAGCTGGGTAGGGGGAGAGAGGGGCAATCGAAGAGTGACAACTTACTTGATTTCAGTTAAAGGTATTTTACCAAGCATAATGTCAAGTATGCTTACATTCTTCTTTGATACAATTTTAACTTGGTAATTTTTTTACTATGCTCCATGGTATGCCTAATCTCTTCAGTTTTAATCAATATGAAATTAATTTAATGACACTGATACGTAATTAATTTCAAATGGGTAGACACCACTGAGGAGTGTTTCTTTCTGGATGAGTGCCATGTAGTTCCTGATGGTTGCTTTCAGTTTCTCTATACTAACTTGAAAAACAATATAATCAAATATTCTATTTACAGAGAACATATATAACTGTGTAAATAAGTGTAAATGAAAGTGAGGTGAAATCATGTGTACAGATGGATTTATATCACTTGACTACATCACATCATTAAACACATCTACAAAAGGAAAAACTTTGTGACTAGTTATGGAAGCTCATGTGATATATTTCTAGCAGGGATCATGTCTCTGTCATTCCTGAAAACATTTTCATAGTGTCAACACCAAAATTTATGCTGAGAGAACAAAAATTTATGGTGAGAGATCCAAAAGGATTAATAATGAAAGCAAAAGAGTGACTTGAGGCATTGACAATGCACTTCAGTGAGATACTTCAATCTGATACACAATACATGTTCCATCATGGTTAGACTACAGGAAAGATTTCAGATTATAGAGGGAACTGTGATCTTGGTGGATGAGTGAAAGCTCGAGGCAGACAAACTCAATCTCAAAGTGCAAATTCTACCATGAGAAAAACTAGCCTTTGAAAAAAATAACCTACAAAAATTCTTTCGTTTTTAATTTTCATCGTTTTGGAGTTCTGAGGAAAGAAGGGATGTAGATTCAAAAAACTGCTGCAGGTGAAGAATCTAGGCAGGAAAACTAGGTGAACTGGTGTTTATATGTGGTGTTAGGCAGACTAAATTGCCTGAAATGTTTCAACCTAAATTTCTGAATACATCTTTTTCTCATGTATTGAAAGGATATTTGCCAGAAATTTTCAGTAAAGTGGATCTGAGACCAACTTAAGCCTGCACTGTGGCATCCCTCATGAGGGATGGAGCTGAGGAGATGGAGCTGTGATGTTTTCTTACCTTTTCTGCAGAGGTGCAGAGTAAACAGTGGCTCGTCATATCATAAATTTAGCTGTGTGGCAACTTTCAGGGAAGGAAGCAAGAGTGTTATAAATAGGGGCAGGCAAACCAACTGAGACAAAGTTAGAAACAGCCTCAGCCTGAACCACAGACTAATATTTACACAAAATGTGTGGTAAAATTGGAATATAAATAGCTGTCAGTGGCTAAAGTCAGGATGTTTTACATGAGTAAAGCATCCCAGGGAAAACATCTGATGGCTATTTGCATCATGACTTGGTGCAAATAAATTTCAAAGATGGGGTCCCAGAAGTGTAGCCCCACAAACCCTAATTTTCAGTGATGCTTCTCCATTTTGAGAATTTTTGGTCTGTGTATAGCCATTCCCAACAGCAGTGATGTCATCTATATGGCCCAGCTTTTGCTCACCTAGAGCTGAGTTCTTTTTAAATAGCACATGAGCTCTCTCAGTGAGTGAGGAAGTTGTTTAGTTTTGTTAAGTATCCTCAGAGAAACAATCCACAGTTCTGCCACAGGGTAGCCATAAATAGATTGTGGTGTACCCCAAGTAACGTGTTACACATAAATCATACAGAGCCTTCCTGCCACATCCCAGGATGCCAGCACACCTATATTCAGTCCCACAGACACTCGGTCATGTGTTCAGCTGGGCTCAACAACACAGTATGGTTTGAGGTCTACAAAAGTATATTTCTTTCTCAAAATATTCCAGGCCAGACCAGCCTCAGCTCAGTCTCCAAACACCCCTGAGATCTCATTTCTCCTCTCAATTACAGGCACTAAACAACTCTTTCTTTACATGCGATTGGCTTCCTCAGGGAAGCAATTTGGAGGCTGAGCTCGGCAAGCACAAAATTTACACTACTTGGAAAAAGATGAAATTCTGTTTCTTAGAAGGGTGTTGGCCACTCTTTATGAGACAGAGCCATTTGATTTCAGAGTTTTTCTGGCTTAGTAACAGGACAAGCAATAAACCAGTGCAAGCATTTGAAGGTCTCTGGAGACAGACAGCTCTGCAATGAGCTGGCAGACATGGAAACTAGGAAGAACCCATAGAGGATTTCACCTCAAAATATCTCTGATGCACATGGTATGTGCAAGACCCGTGCACCAGGTCTGCTCATACCCATCTCATGTTCCTATGAATTTGCACATATTTATAAATTAGAAGCTCCTTTAATTAGGGGCAGGCCTATCTAATGGTCCAACAAGCCTCAACATCCTCTCCATCAGTGCTGCACGCCAGCATCCAGCTTGGCAGAACAAACCAAGGAAAGCACCCAAGTAACAAAGATAACCATTGCTGTGACTCTGTGACTCTTTTGAATTCACTGCACTTTCTATTAACAGCTCCTCCTTCACTGAGTCCTCTGTATGGCTGTGAGGTCGAGGTGCAGCACAGGATGGATGAGCTGGTTGGTCGCAGTCCTCCCTACCTGAGACCGTACGTGGCCTGGTGGAAGACAGACCACACACGTGTGAGCTTCTGACAGCACCAAGCCAAAACCTCTGGTGTTGGTGGGAAGTGTGTTCACAACCAATGTGTGGAGTCAGCGACAGAACAGTGACTTGTAAAATACCCAATCCCATTCCCTGTGTTACCAAAGGGGAAAGACCTGACCACTCTCCTGCCCTGCTCTCCACTCGCTCCATGCGTGTGCTGGATGCAGAGGCAGCTGCTGTGCTGGGGCTGGGGTTTGGGCTCCTTGCTCACCTGCCCACTGCTGTGACATTAGAGTTTGAAGCACTGCAGGGAAAACAGTTAATAAAATCAGTTCACTCTGCTTCTCAGTCATTTAAACTATTTTCACATGTGTCAGGTTTCATTTTATATTGTGTCTGAAGCCAGTTGGCAGTTTGAAACTTTTGAGAACAGTTTCACAATGGATCATACAGTATGTGGTAATATGGCTTTATGGTACCAAGACTAATGTTTTATATTTCTGCCCTTTAGGCCTTCCAGCTGAATATAAATTTAACTTTGGTTTCAGCATAAGCATCTTTCCAACTCAAGATCACCTCAGCATGCTTCAAACCTCTGGAGAAGCCTGAGCTTTCAGTTTATGTTTGCAGTTCAGCTGACTACAACAATTTACTTGAGAAACAGTTGGCAATCCAGCCTATTTTGTTATCTTCCCTGCTTCATCTGTAATGTCTTTTGCTCTTTCAGTCCTAGAAGAGCTGTGTGCATGAGAAGAGCAAAGTCCTACTGTTGAGACATTTAAATGCCATAAAATGTCACTACATCAGATAAACTTCAAGATCTTAAAAAATGATTAAAAGAGAGTTTATTTGATGCTGACATGCAGTTAATAGCACTTTTGCATGCAATGACTTCACACACTGTTTCTATGAAGTTTTAAATGTCATGTAAGTGTATAAATTCCATTCAAATATAACCTTTATTATGAGAGCATCAATAACAGAAAAATCTAATTAAAGAATAAAAGGCTTGCTGGAAACATAACCTTTTTCATATTGAATTGGTAATGAATTTATAGAATTCTATGAAGGATATTATTTCAGAGGAGATAATGACAAGCACAGAGAAAACCCTGCTTTCCACCACATGGTTTAGTGGAAGTTCCTCCTCTCTTTTCAGCAACCCGTCCTTTTACATCCCTTTGTAATCCTGAGTGCATTATTATTCAAAGTGGTTGCATCAAAATACATTAAAACAGCAGCTGCACCTTTGAAATCCCCCTGTTTTTTTCAGCTTGAATCATCTGCACTGGGGCACTTGTCACCTTGCCACAGTCTATTACACCCAAGCCTTTGGCTGATGAATTACAGCTCTGTAAATCGTCCTGTCTAGCAAATTGCCAGCATAGAAGAAGGAACCAAATATCACTACCAGCATTACAGAACGCCATGGACAATGGTTACAATTCCCTTGGTCAGTGCTTACCCCATAAAAGTAGGCCATGGTGTCCTTCAAACCATAATGAGAATTACTATGGAGAGGACTGTCAATCTACATAACAGAAGAAATGAGGCTTGACAGTTCAGAAAAGTGGGGATAAGTACAGTAGCAGAACCAATTACTGCAAAAGGATTTGTTATTTTCTCCATGCTCAGTCTAAAACAGCTAGAAATTGCCCAGGCCAAAGTTGTTGCCTGATTTTGACAAAAAATGATTATCTGTATCTAGGTGTTGATTTTGCCTGGAAAGACGGAATGTGATAAATTTCTCTTTAGGGTCTTTCTCTCCCTAAACCATAATTAAGTCCAAGCTATGAACGTGCCACATCACACTGCAAATGTATGGTCAGGATCATTCTCATCCCTTTCTGGTTTTTTAATTATATCCATATAGGAACATCATAAATATAAATATGATTATAAATAAAAGTATTTTTATCTTGTTTTTTGCATTGCCAAATATAATTTGTTTTTCTTCTGGATTGATTATTCAAAAATTATTAGTCTTCCCTCCAGACTAAACAAAGATATTACAAGCCTCTGAATACATACTGACACTGAGAAGAAAGGTTCAGAAGGGCATCTGAAGAGCACTAGATTTCTCTGTGACCCTCTGCTCCTTCATACTGCGGGGTTCCCTCACTCCTGTCTCAGAAGTGCTTTCACTGTCCCCAGCCCCTTTTTTTCTCAGATCTTGCAGAACAGCCCATCCTGCAGCTGATCACAGAATCACAGAATGGTTGGGTTGAATGGGACCTCTGGAGGTCATCTACTCCAACACCTCAGCTAAAGCAGGTTCACCTAGGGCAGCTTGGACATGATCATGTTGAGATGGCTATTGAATAGCTCCAGAGAAGGAGATTCCACAGCCTCTATGGGCAATCTGTCCCAGTGCACTGTCACCCTCACAGGAAAGAAATCCCACCTTATGTTCAGGTGGAACTTCCTGTGTTCCAGTTTGTGCCTACTCTGCCTTATCCTATCACAGGAAACATTGAAAAGAGATGACATCCAGGTTCCATCACCTTTCCAGGGATTGAGGTGAGGTAACTGGACTGTAGTTTTCTGGGTCCTTCTTACTCTTCTTGAAGACTGGGCTGACACTCTTTTTCCTCCAGCCCTCAGGCATTTCTCCAGTTCTCCATGACCCCTCAAAGGTGACAGTGTTTAACAATAACATCTAGCTCCCTTAGCACTCATGTGCGCATGCCATCAGGGACCCATGGATTTGTGAGATCAAGTTTGCCTAAATGATCTCTAACCCAATCCTCCTCAACCAAGGAAAAGTCTTCCTTTCTCCAGACTTTCTCTCTTGCCTCCAGGGCCTTGGGATAAAGCTGCATTTTCTGGAACCCACAGTCTAGCAGCAGCTCATGAAAACCATAGTTCATCTCTACAACTCAAAAACTGCTCTACTCTGCCTCAAAACTGCTCTACAGGGTGTTTTGAGCCCTGCTGCAGCCCACACCAAGTCAGTGCTAGTTGCTGCAGGAAAGAACAGTAACCACAATGGAAACGGCAGTTTTGGAAGCTGCTGGCACTGGGGAAAAAAAGATTGTGACCAAATCGTGTTTCTGAGGTCTATGAGAGGAGTCTGTACACAGCAGCCATCAGCAGCCCTGCTAAGTTAAAGATGTCTCTTGATGTCAGGTGTTTCATGGATGCTTTGCTACACCACTGGGCAACTCATTTAGATACACAACCTGGTCTCCGAATTCCATTGTACAGGCAGAGCTCATGGGACTCAGTGCAATCATGTGCTTCTGAAAGGACCTGAAATCTGTGGGAAGTCCCACCTATTGTCACTGATGCTGGAGGAGGGAGCCTTGTTTTCAACATGTTTAAGGTACAAAAACTATAACTGCAAGTTATGTGCTAAATGTGACACAGAAATACCTATACAGAAAACAGAAGATCTCCTGCAGCAGGAGATCTGACTGGCATGGCCCTTGACTTGCACCAGTTGTTTCAGTAGATAGCCTAAAGTCCTCTCAAATATGATGAAACAGAGATTATTTAAGGCCCTAGTGCATGACATATAATCATTCTTTATTTAGTGCAACACACTATAACTCTGTTATTCTGCATAAATTGCGTGGTATCCTTGTTGAGCTTGCTAAGCCTCAATGAAATTCTGTGGCTTGTGACTACTAGCTACTATGGAGAAATCCTTTATGGATTTCAGTATTTTGCAGCCTTTTATTCCATTAATGTGTTTCACCATTTACTTACTTTATCTGTATCTGAAACAGCTCACAGAACCTATGAAACAGCAATATTGAGTATCAAATACAGCAATTTTTACAGCATTAGATACTATTACTTGCAGCACAGATCATAAGGTAATTTTAATCTGGCTCCCCTAATGACTAATTTGTGAACAGAATCTTAAATGTGAGGGTCTAATTTTCAGAGATTCAGCACTCGGGGGAATTGCACCAACGTCATTTCCATGTTATACACTTAGGCAATCTACAAAAGCTGCAATTCCAGCCTTCTTATCATAGTGTTATTTATTAGCTACTTTCTAGTTTGTGTCTATACAAGGAAGTAAGTACATGGCAAATATAGCACTGCAGAAAACTGGGTTGAGGTTGGCTTTTTCTGTGTGGATTATGAAAACTGCGGAGGTGATGGACTTTAGAGCACATAGTGCTCCCACCCATCACGTGCATCTCCACCTTTATAGGTGCAAGTTGTCTTTCAGGGTCCTACTCTTGGATCATTCTACTTTCGGTAATGTAGCTATGGTAGACAAAGTACATCACTGATTAGCTTGAAACACTGTTCATATTTAATCATTGTTCTTGTAGTTTTCCTCTGGGTTTTGAGCTGTAGCAGATCTTTTATGTAGGTAGAAAATGCCATTTTTCTTTTGCTAGAATTCTTCTGGGGAGATGCTGTCAGAGTGCTCCATCGCATGTGACAGATCATCACTTACAGAGAGTTATCTCCAATACAAAATTGAGTTTTTATCTTGAAGTGTCGTGTCTGAGAAGTCTTGGCTGTGACATGGGGTAGTGGAAGGAGCTGAATTTAGTAGCTGATTCCTCTCCCAGGACTGAACATATCTCTTATACCCACTTCTCTCCTTAATCTCGTAACAGCTGCCACCTCCCCTTCATGGGCTAGCGGGTCTCCTCAGTTAATATCTCCAGTGCAGCCTCCCTGAGCATTAGGCTGTGCTCACATTATAGTGACCAGATTTTTAGTCCAGAACTATGTGTTGTCACAGTGTTGACATCACCAGTGCTCTTCATGCACTCCAGCTCTTACTATTTGTCAGCTATTAGCTGTTAAAATCATGTTGGAAACGGTGGTGTAAAAACATCCAGTTAGCAAACCAATCCAACATTCTCCAAGCAAATAAACTTTAAATATTGGTTATGAATCCAGGCTCAAAACAAACAAACAAAAACAAAAAACAACAAAACAACAAAACCAAAAACAAACCAGTGAGGTGTATGCTTCTATATAAGTGTGTGCCAATAAATGTAAGCAAAAAATATTGAAAATATTGTACTCTAGAGAATGCTGTTTGTGAAATGCTGTTTCCAGTCCTGCTTGCTGACTGCTCCCTGACAGAGCCATGGGGCTCTGAACTGCAGCAGCAGCCATCACTCTCCTGGGAAATTCACTACTCACCTCCACAATTACAGACTTCTGGTCCAAGATGGGATCTTTATTTCTCCATCCAACAAAATTGCTTTTTTTCAGTAATCCTAGCACAAGTGACAGCATCAGTAATATAAAAAATATTTGAATATTTTGTTAAGTATTAATAGTTGAAAAATTTAATCATTATTTGGCTAAGGACATACCCAAATCACAGCATGAATCTGGAATTCATAACAGAGACAGCTGAATCCTAAGGCTTTTTCCAAGATTTTTGTGAGGTTTTGGTTTTTTTATCCAGAGAATAACATATCTGAGAACAAAAGTGCTCATGTCGTGAGCCACAGCCTAAAGCCTGTATTATAAGAGTATAACAAATTCTTTTTTACTCTCTTAGTAGACAGGAAAAATATTGGAACTCTCCAGGACATGGGACCCCACACAGACATGCTTAATTTGTAATCAACTGATAGGATTTGTATTTGAAAACCCTCTTCACCAATCAGCAGCACGTTTAAGAGTGCCTGCTCAGTACATGCCATGGAACAGCTACGTAGGCATTAATGGACTCTGTAAAGCAGGATCTAGTGAAACCTGATGCACGCAGCATTCAAACACAGAGTGCCGCCTTCCCGCAAAGCACTTATTTGTGTGTCAGTTTATTTCCCTCCCAGCCTCCGCCTGAGGGGGCTGGTTTTTTCTGCCATTACACATTACACATGTTCCTCCTGCTACTTTAAAAAGTGGTAGATGTCATTTCCTCCAATTTATCAATGGAGGAAGCTGAGGGCCGGAGAACAAAGCACAGGGCTTCGAGTTCCCGCACTGTTTCCTGGCCGTGCTGCTTCCCCCTCCCAGACAGTCCCCAGCACAAAGCCAATGCTGCAGACAGCCAAGAAGAGCCTCTGCTCCCCCACGTTTATCTCAATGGAAGAGAGGTAACTAATTAAATACACAAGATTACTCAGAAAGCTCTTCCACAGACTGCAGCTAGCTTAATGAGGCCGGATTGCTCTTGACAAACAGGAGAGGTTCATGACAGCTGAATCACTCTTTGGTCATGCTACTCCCACTCCAGCTCAAGCTGCCTCCTTTCATACCACTCTCCCACACCACCTCTTGAACACTCTCCTCCTGATCACAGACACACACATCCTCCTTCCTCTCAACTCTGCTGTGCCAAAGTGGCACTCAGTGAGAAGTCCTATGAGCTCGAGTGGCAAAAGTATGAACCTCATAGCAGTGCATTCATCTAAGCCCAAAAAGAGAAATTAACAGTCTGGTGTTTGTACCTGACCACTCTCCAGCATCACTGCTCTCTTTACCACACTAGATGATACTGTAAAAGGAAGAAACACTATCTTTTGTCTCAAAGTACCAGAAACCAATGGGAAACATTAGGGATCTGTCAGGATGGTACTGGGACCACGCCATCCTCTGGCTACCCACAATTCTGGACTAATTTTTTTTTTTAACATCCAATTCTGCTTGTCTTTCTCTTCCTCAATGCTGCCTTTCAATTCTTAAGTGCTGTTCAGCTTGGTTGACTACAATGGATGTTTCCCCAAGCCTGTGAGGACTTGTTGTTCTCTTGTATACTAAGTCCTATTTCTAATCTTTCTGTTGTGCTCCTTTTTGCTACCCTGTGTTTCCTCAGCCACCCACAGAAGAGGTGATGAGTCAGAAAGAGAAGTTTAATAGGGTCCTAAAACAGAAATAACAAGAAAACCTCAGGAGTTTTACTTAGGCAGTTTACTGCCTTTTTCTTATTGAGAACAAACAAGTTGTAATGACTAAAGAACATCACACAGATTAGTTTCGAAAACTATCAAACTGATCTGTCCCACAGCTGCTTTCATAACTGAGAGCAACAGGAATCAGGGAGCGTTGAGAACAGTGGAGGGTTTCATCGAAGTATTTAAAGGAGCTCAAAAGACTGAAAGTCCTTATAGGATACATGCAGATCTATTAATCTTTAAACCAAGTTGTTAGATACTCCATTTAGAAAATTTAACTGGTCAGAATGAGTAGGTGTGAATAGAGAAAAAAAATGTGGTAAAGTCCTACACCCATTGCAGTCAAAAGAAGCTAGCTGGGGACATCACCAGTTTCAGAATTCTGCTCATGGTATCAAAACCCCATGCGCTCATCATCCTTCAGCAGCAGCACTCCAACTCTTAGCTATATAAGCATAAAATGATTTCACAGTGAAGAACATGCCTTTGCAAGGGCACACTGTGCCATGATTATGGCTGTATGATTACCCTTCTAAGCTGCAAATATCACTCTTTGTATTAGTTTTTAACCTTCAATTGACACAAATGCAAACCTAGGTAGGCTAAAACTTATTCGAAGATTATTACACCCTGCACAGGACACTCAGGAGCTTCCCTGATCTCTGCAGCAAATGGATTTAGCAAGAAGAAATTAGCATTATTTTTAAATGCCAGAGAAAACTGTACCAGGAAATCATATAAATGGAAGGGATACTCAAGCACTGAAAGAGCAAAGGATTGGGTCCTTTCAGATTAGTTTATTTGATTAATAGACCAGTGTTAAAACTTTTGGAACTCACTTCCATTTTTCATGCTGGCAACTCTTAATCATCTCTCTCTGCTGTTTCAACTACAAAACAGGAGAAAGTGAATACAATAACCGGCCATGGAGTCTTATAAAATTATTCTTGTGCTGTACAAAGTAGCTGAAAAAATGGTTGACTCGTACAGCATCTTCCTAAGCTGCATGGGCCAGATTGTGAAATTGTGCAGGGCACCATTCTAGCATTCTTTGTTCAGCAACAGAACAACATGAAGGTGTAAAAAGAAAGGAGTAGAGAAAAAGGGGAAATTTTGCAAAACTGCACTTAAATTCCAGTCATCCTGACTTGAGTAAAGAGCACCACTGGCATCAGAAAGGCCACAGCTTCAACAGTACAGCCTTGCCCTCAGCTCTGCTTTGAAGGCTGTCGCAGGTTTGGTGGCATCACTAGGCTCAGGAGTGCCCCTTGGTAACTGCTGCTAGTGGAATGGCTGGAGAACTGAGTAGTCTGCTATAGCTGGCTGGTGTGTACAGAGGATGGAAGGCAAGGTCATGGCTCTGTGGTTAAATATCCAACGGCTGCTACGTACCACACCAAGCAAAACCAATGAGGAAGGGAGGAAGAATGCAGATGAAGTTTGGAGGTGCTCCTTTTTCAAACATGCACTGTTTAAATTTTTTCTTATGTTCAAAAAAAGATTTAACTGTTAGTGTCTATATGATTAATCTGTATGTGAATTTTCCTTTCCCAATTGCCCTTTAATTTTAAATTGAGTAATATATTGACATATATCTGTAGTCACTCGATTATTGAAGCCAAACAAAAGCTAAAAAGGCAGTCATCAGGTAAACAGTCACTCATATGTTGGATCAATCTTCCACAGCTAAAGACTACGTAAACAGTTCAACTGCATTACAACACTTTTAAGAAAATAAAGACCCCCAAAAGTGCAAAGTCAACCTGTGTTTAATTTTGTTTTGAATACTTTGCTGGGGCTTGGTTGCATCTTTCTATATATCCTAAAATAAACATTGTTAAAAAAATGGACTAATAATATGGATGCAAAGAATGCTTTAAGAAAATACAACTGAAAAAAACAGACATACATTTGGTGTTGAAATCACCATCACTGGGCTAACAATAGAGCCAGATACTTTGCTTGCAAGTGGTTATCCAACTCTTTTAACATGCAACATGTAAACGTCCTGAAGCACTTTTAGCTACACATCATCTTTCAGAGTGAAAGATGACGACTCAGCTCATTTTATGACTTTATAGTACATACAGTTTTGGATCGAGCATGAATAATGCACGAAAGTGACTTCCATTTTAAGGAATCAGCACTAAAATCAGATGCTAACATATTTAAAAGGTCAGTTAGCTAAATGCATGTATTTTAAATTTTTAAAAAGATATATTATGTATCTATATTACGCAAAAATTATCTTCCTTTTTAACAAGGAAGGACAGGATCAGTTTTGTAATCAACAATTACATATATTGTAAGAGTGGAACATGCAAAATCTTGTCTATGTGATAATCAATTTTCACTTACTACTTTTTGCCTTAAAACAAAGGAAAAACCATCAAATTGTGTTGAACCCTTTCAATGTTCCCTCACCTCTGTTCAGGTTGTAATGTGCTAAACAGAAATATGTCAATGCTAAGAATGCCCAAGACATCAGTTCTGATAACCTGGCTGGAGGAAGGGACTCTACAGAAATTATTCATTTGTGATATAAACTATGTCATTCTGTAAATGCCATGAAAACAGTGCTGGGGCAGGACTGCAAAAGGGGCCTTACTGGTTTTTAGGTCTTTCTGAAACATAATGTGAACATGATGACATCTTCCCACAGCCTACATCTTTCAGTTAGGACTAAAGGTCAGAAATAAAATTCCAGCAGCCTAGGTTTTGGAATTTCTGATAAAGTGAAACTGACCTTGCATATTTATGGTACAGATGGATCTTGATCCAAAGCAGTTGTTTGGCTGTAGATAAATTTAAATCTGACCCTAAATCAGATTTAGATGTGATAGATTTGGCCCTGGAAGACTAATTTCACAGTGGCTTAGAACACAGTTAACAATGTGAATTTCACGTTGTTTCCCATCAACTTCAGGTTCCATCAAAAGACTTTCAGCTGCCAACACAGAAAAGGACTGCCTAAAAAGCAACACTCACAGTTATTGCCACAGGTTAAATGCTTCATTTTGTACTACACAGAATAGAACTCACTCCTAGCAAGATCCTAACATTAGAGCACACAGTCTGTAACTAGACACTGAAAAAGCTTAGCACCTTCTAAAACTGCTCCTAACCCATACATTTTGACATTTAAAAGTGCAGGCTCAAGATGTGACATTTACTATGCAAACTGTTTTCATCCCACCCCATCCCCACTTTAATTTTATAATGATTAGAAAATAAATGAAGTCCCTAATAATTCAATGAAGTGCAAGCGTAACGACGTTCTTGTTCAGAGCTCCATTGACTTTTATGGGATGTTATATCTACGTGGATTTCATTACACTCTAAATGCAGTAAGAGCATCTTGAACTGCTTAAAACAAAAATCCATGTAGAATGCATGTCTTGAAGACTTCTCCTTAAAAGAATGCTTTTCAACAACCATCACCATCTTCTCTTTTTCCCCGCAACTGAACAAAAAGCACATTTTGATCTCTGGAGTATTTCACTTGTTTTTCTTCAAATTTATTAGCTTCTGTAATTATATAGTCCATTTTATTGTTAAATCAGAAACAGTAAGAGAACACTCTAGGTTGGTATAGTCATTTTACAATGAGCATATCAGCTACAATACCTTTACCTAATGTTGTCAGAAAAACCAAAAAAGATCAGAACAGCAATTGATTTATTTTTTGACAAACCTGCTTATTGAGATATCACCTATTCTGTAAGGAAGAAAATACTCAAAAAATAAAAAAGTTAAAATTTAGTTAAAAGCTTTACTTGTTTGGGAGCAATCTCATAAAACTTTTTTTAATATGAGCACTTCACTTCACAAAATGAAAAACTATTTACATCATTTTGCTTGCAGTTTGGTCACATTATCTACACACATTTGCAGAAGATCTTAGGCAAAATAGGTATGTATCTTCTTCTGACATAGGCTATCAGATTGATTGCACATTTTCCTTTTACATAATGGCTCTCCTATAGTGCACTGAAGTCAGTGATCACTGTCTAATTACATTCTCATTTTAATTTATGGCTCAACAATAAAATCAATACCACTTCAAACCCAAATATCCAAGCGGCTGAATTACATATAGTGTGAAACATGTGGATTCCACTTTTTTAGACCTGATTTTCAAAAGAATTATATATCTCACTAGCACAATTAACAAACTGTGCAAAGAAAGAAACAACCTTTGAATTGAATTGGTTTGAAAATCAAGGCATCTTGCCAAATTCTGTCAACTGATTTCCTGCTAGTTACAGATCATTTAAAAAAATGTTCATTTCCCGATGGCACTACAATGAACTTTTCAGCACGCAATTACTGAATTACAGTATCTTTTACATATATATGCTATATTTAGGCCAATAATGTAATTTCCATGTTACACAAAATCATTGCCTTCACAAGCAGAGTTGCTACATACATTCACAGTTTCAATAGATTGTAATTAGCTTCTCCAGTTGTGCTTTAAAAATTCCGAATATTTTCCAACAGTAAGTGCAAAGCAAATGTCCTATGCAGCTACAATTGGTCACAGAGTTATAAACTCCAAAATTATGAGAAGAGCCTTCTCTCATTCTCCATTTTCATCACCTGCTTTTTCAGGTATGACCTCCAGACTTCGACGAGGCTTTGAGATTTCTGCATTTTCAGTGCCTGGCTTATTAAGTCCACATGAAAGAGTGGCATAATGGATTTGCTTCAGATTCTCCAGTGCTTCATTTTTAGCATATTTGAGAAGATCAGCTTGTCCCTGTAAGGAAAAAAATGCAGTTAGAATACACATTTGATAACAGCATTCTCTTCTCTTTTACCCTTCTGCTTGTTTCAGATCAAAAGTATAGTTGTCCTGCTAAAAAACAAACTAATAAAAAAAGAAAGACCAAAAACAAAACCAAGCAATGAAACAAACAAAAAATTTCTCAAAAACCAAAACAAAACTCAAATACTGATAATTTAGTATTAGAAAGAATCAAGCTCTTTGTTTTTATGAAGCCAATCAATGGCATCAGCAAAGGGGTAGGGGCAATTTCTGCCCAACAGTTTTCAAGAAAGTAATCTATGCTGTATTTCTAATCCATGGTGACTATAAATGCTTCTGCATAATGAAAATTGTGATGATTGATTTTAATACCTCTGGGAGGCATTTAAAGTTTTCCTGTTTTTTTGGTTCCTAGGGATTTTTTTTTCCTTAGCTATGTGATTTACTCAATAGCAGGATGGTAAAGGACCAATGCTTGTCAATGCATGACATATGAAACACAGACTGGCAAGCAATACATAAAAAGGATAGTGATGACAAAGACTTCACAGGGCTGTCTGCAGTTCAGCACTTTCACTATCCCTTATCAAAATTATAGAATCATTTAGGTTGGAAAAGCCCTTTAAGACCATCAGGTCCAACCATTAACCTAACACTGCCAAGTCCACCACTAAACCATGTCCTTAAGAGCCACATCAATCTTCCTCTTCATAGCAATTAAGTTATAAGCAAAGCTGTAAGAGAAACTGTCCCAGGCTTAGGTCATTTGGCTCTTGTTCTACAGTCCTCCATCTCTCCATATTGGTTAAAGCCCTCTAATAGCAACAGTTCTCACTGGGAGACTATGGACAGCCTTCCCTGCAGCTGGTTTCTGCCCACCCTGCCCACCTGCAGCGAATGAGTGAGGCTGTAGCACATGGTGAGCATGTCTGTCTTACTGGTGTGTACAGAGAAGTTCAAAAACAAGTAGAGCAAGTCTGCAAGTGCCAAAGTGATTGTGCTGTGCCCGTGCTCCTGAGGGAGAACTGCTCCACAGCTCACAGGAAAATATCTGAAGGAGAGACATGCATACCTGAAGGGGGGAAATTACACACAGACGCACACACAAAAAAAAAAAAAAAAAAAAAAGTCCAGGTACTGTAGTTCCTTGGGACTGCCAGTACCAGTGTCCAATAAGGGATGAACACTGACTGCACATTCTCCTGTCATGTCTGTCCATCCTGGGTAAATTCTGCCTCCTGACAAACACTTCTCTTGACAACATGCTTGTATCTTTTTCAAAGATAATACGTTGCCTCTCCTCTGCCAAATAAGGTTGAAATGCACCTTTACCTCTTGATTTTAAAAATATAGGAGTAGAGATAGAATAGCAGACAGACAAAAATGTGTGCACTCATGGTGTGGTACTTCTGATGCACCTTTAGCAACTCAGAACATAAATACTATCTAATGAAGTGAGCAGAATTATATTTTTGAGACACACAAATTGAAAACAAATTTTACTTTCTTCAAAGAAATAATGTTTCCCCATCTCCTCACCCAAGACTATAATAGCCAAAGTCTTTCCTTCTGATTACCAGAGAGGAAAAAAACTAGAACGTCATCAATCATAGCACAAGCTTCAGTAATATTTTCTTCTAAAGAAAGCCAGGGCCACTTTTTTTTAAAATTCACTTTTTTCCAAACTAACAAACAACTAAAAGCTAATTTAAAACACTCCAGCACACTAAATGAGTCATATCTGGAGTGCATCTGTTTCTAGCCCAAGTTCTGGTTTACATGGATTAGTAGAATATAGTTCTGGAATTTTAATCAAGTTGTTTATTACAGGCAGAGCTGCTAGCAAACAGTCTATTAATAAGGTTGCCCAAAACTTCTCAGTTAAAAAAAACACCCCACTTTCAGTTACTTATATGCTTGCCAAACTTTTAACAACTGAAGCTGACACTTCCTATATAGAATTCTTGCCATTGGCAGATTTGGTATATTTTATTATTATTTCTGCTTAATATTATTCTTTAACCTCATCCATATGGTTCATTCAGTTCTGAGAATAAAAATGGAGAATTGCCATCAGAAGTTTGTTAACAATCTTCTATACTTACTTCCCTACTCTCTTTTGGGGTAGGGACGTCTAATTTACTACAGGGCAGTTGATCCAAGTTATGAGCTTTTAATAAACAAAAATCAGATTTTGAATGTGGTTAGTAAAATCACTGAGGATTCCACTCTTGATCATCCTTCATCTCTTGACAACTCCAGCAATGTGGCAATACAGTATTCCATTTCCACAGAATAATGAATGTGCATTAGGAAAAAAGCTGGGTTTTTTTCCTGGATGGCTTCTCCAAGCCACCAACATTGAGCTGCAATGCCAGCAGGGTGAAAGCCAGACCAGAGGGGAGGAAAGAAGAGCCCGAGACAGACTGGAGAAGAGGTGGATGGGGAAAAGGATTGCAAGAGCATTCTCTGGGACTGACCTGGCAAGAGGCCTAGTGCTGCTGAAAGAGAAACTGGACTGCATTATACAAGGCAAATGCTAGGTCTTACTGCAAAAGGAGATTGTGAAACACACAGCATGACAACACTAAATTTGGATCTGACAGGTGAGTAGAGAAAGGGAAAGACTGAGGCAACATTTGAGATTGGAATACAGAAAGAAAACAGATTGACAAAATTCACATTGAAAGTAGCCTGAAAATGATATACAAGTAGGACTAACAACTCAAAAAGAGTGAGAGATTGGTAATGAGAATAAAAGCTGGTGAGAAAGAAAAACAAAAACAATGAGCAAGGAGAAGGCTGCTGAATGCAATAAATTCAGTAATGTGATGGGAAAATTAAAATTAACACTCATTGGGAAGGATCTCTAGAGGTGGCAGGGAGGAAGAAGAAAATATTAGGCACCAAGTGAGAACAGAATAGTGGATATCGGAAATTGGGGAAGAAAGAATCAGGGGTTAGCAGGAATGGCTGGTTTTCAGCAGGGAACTGTGAGTGTCTGGACAATTCCAATCAGGGAAGATGAACTTCAAAGACAAAAGAAAATCTAGGATAAAGCCTGGGTTATTGCAGACAAAGTGTTCAGACTAAACATTGTTGACCAAGTGGTATCACATTTAGACCAGGGTGAAATAGAAAAATGTATCAGTGCTCACTACTCCCTTCTCCAATGCTCAGAATTTATTTCTGAATGCTGTTGAGCTCAGAAAAATGTTTGTAAAACCACCTGCATTGCCATTATCTGCTGATATATCTTGATCTCAAGATAAAACAAGAGCCAACCACTACTACCAAAAATGCCATGAGCTCAAGTGAGAGAACTCTGCACAATTCACATGAAGTGCCTAGTTCTGTTGATATACCATCATGAAGACATATGCTGGGGAAATGAAACAGCATGCACCTCAAAGATTCAAGCTGTAGTGACAGTGAACACCACTGAAAAACAATACAATGCATCAGAATGGCATAAAATTTAAAAAGTCATCCAGATCTGGAAAAAAAAAATGCCATCACACACTCAACTAAACAATCGCAAAGACTTTCTTTCTAGTTAGCTATCAAATATCTCTTCTCCAAGGGCTCTCAAGATTCCGTTTCAATTCTTTCTATTTTATGCATCCTGATTTTCACAGTAGATGCTGTTGACTTAATAGGAAAGTCAGCTGACTGCAAGATGGAACATGGGAATCTCTCAGATCTGTGGACTATTCAGGGGTCTTTCACGTTCTTAGCAGACCCAAATGACTGTAGCAACTTGCTTTGATAGAATGCATATTGTAAGGCCAATACAAGAGACTTTCAAAGAGCTCAAATTTTAGGCAAGCAGATTTATCATAAGGGAGTCCCAAAAAATCACATTCCAAGAAACAAAGCTGGTTTGAGCAGAGAACTCAATGCTGGAATCTGAAGCAGTTGTAGAAGCAAAGCAGTGTGTTTCTGCCTGTGGAAGGGATGTCTTCACAAGGCTTCCATCCCAGATTAACTCAAAATGTAAATTAATTTAGCCCTTAGTGTTGTCTGCCAAGCACACCAAAAAACTTGAATTGACTTCCAGCACTGTGGTTATCAGGCAGTTTGTGGTAATTCCCAACTGGGAGAAGGATGGATCTGGGCCTTGCAGAGCACTGGGAGAGCGCTCCCCTAGCAGCAGCACAAGGCAACCATGGCTCCCTTTCCTTCACCATGGTCACAATTCAATTACAGAACTGAGCACTATGTAACTTGAATATTTCCTGTTTACAGACTGCAGAAAGAGTTGTTTTCTAAGCAAACACAGAAAAAGACCTTAAAGAAGTCAAAGAACAAAACTGATATTCATTCAAAAGCTTTTAGTAAACAGCAGCAATAAAGAATATGGATTAATTTGGAAGCCCAACTCAGCACCCTTTAAATCTCTCTGGCCCAATTTGTCTGTGTCATCTAGTCTGGTTTATTTTTTCTTAAATCAGTGTTAAAAAAAATCTGTTTGTTTTGAAACTTTTGGCTAAAAGGTAGTGTTTTTATATCATAGCTCTATAACAGTAACTGAAAACAAATCTAAAATGGTTCTTATCAGTTCTTGTACATCCAAAATGAGGTACCATTTCAGAATCAGACAGAAACAGAATCAATTAGAATGTCTCAGCACAGCTACCTTCATAAACTATTATGTATTCACTTATGATTTTTGATTAACTGTTTCTTCACTAATTGTGTGAACTTGAAAGTTCACGCTGAAAGTAAAATTGCACAGATGACATTTAAAATGAGCATGAGCACCCTTTCCCCCAAAAAATCCCAAGAAACTCTATAATTAATGATCGGTCTTTACCTCAGGATCTGTAACCCAAAGCTCCTATCAGGAAATTTAAGAAGCCGCTATTCCTTTCACAAAGTGCTCCTCAGAGCACAACAGAACATTGCTTTGAGCAACCTGGTGGAGTGGGAGGTGTCCCTGCCAATGGCAGCAGGGCTGAAACTGATGACCTTTAAGGTTCTTTCCAACCCCAGCCATTCTATTATTCTGTGACATGCTACAATATTCTACGCCCAGCTGATGTGATCCGAGTGCAGTTTTGGAATCAGGACAAAAGGCCTTAGCTTCCTAACTTCTAAATAAGGGGTTAATTAGGAGACAAAATCCCATCAGTCCAGCAACAGCAAGAGACTAGTAGCTTCAGATATTTAAACTGAACTGGGATGTCTTCTGAGGATTACCGGACCAGACAGCAACTCTCAGAGGCTTTATGAATGCTCCATGGCTGCTGGAATTCACTTGGAGATTTGATTGAAAAAGTTCAGATTATTTTTAAAATAGTAAGAAGCTGCAGTCTTGTAAGTGCTTTGAATGTTCCATTTATAAATACATTTTAAATACTGTAGGTGCAGGACAAATGCTATTACAGAGATAACAGATGCCATGGACTGTATGCCTTGCAAGAGAAAGTAATGCACATCATATAATGCGACATGCCTAAAAGCTCAGAGCCAACAAGAAACATCTAACAGATGCTGAAGTTTGGAGTCCCACATTCATTCCAAATATTTCCATTTGTGTTTAGAGCAGTTTTTCATTGCCAAGATTAATTTACAGTTGCTGTTATCTTCTTCCTATGGGCATCTCAAATTCTGAGTCTTATAGAGGGTTTTTCTCAAAGTTTTTCTACGCCAGATAAGTCCATAAATTTTTACAATAGGTTGTAGGAGTCTCCTGCAACAGCATGTAAGAGTGATTTTCTTTCTACAACAGTGTACTTTTGGCAGAAAATGTGACTACCTAAGTTTAGAAAATATGAATTCTATCAGCCTGAGTAGTAACAATAAATAAATTACTAGCAAATAACTGTCTAATTGAAAGAGATTTATATTCTAGCATTTTACAATCTCTGAAAGAGGCAACAGACCAAATTTACTCCAAGTGATGTTGTGAAGTTAAATATCTCTGTGTACATATATGGGGTGAATAAGAACGGGCATACACAAATCGGATGGAAGCATTTCAGCTGAATTCAAATATACTACCACTCATAAATTTGGCCACATGGCTTCAAATTAAGAAAAATTAAATCCTTTAAAGCAGTAACTGTAATGCACGCGCATGCAAAACACATAGAGATACTTAATAACTGCATCAGATGTTCTAAACAAAGTTTACCTAGAATTAAGCTGTCAATTTTGCTATTTTATCAAACTTTCCATTGCATCAACTGCAGTCAAAATGTCCCAACTGAAAGAGAACAATCAATATGTATCTCGAGGGTAAAATGCAGCTTGATCAGTTTGGAAAATACATTAGCCACACCATGTGAACATGCCATGAATCCTCTGTGCAGGAGCTGAGGATGGCACTCATGTAGAATTATTTAATAAGGCTGTTCAGAGCCCCACAATAGTTCCTATATCGTAACCAAGAGTCCACATATTTATTGTGTATTTTCACATTCATTTCTGTACTATTTGAGAAGGAAGTTAATTTGAAGAAGGCAGGGAATTCAACACAAAAAGAAATCCTTAAAGTGGTTCAGATTGTTGCTCTTCTGCTCAATTTCTACTCAAATGTGGATGTTCACTTTTCATCCCTGTTCTCTCATAGTTTTTTGAGAACTGGGAACATGGCAATGGAAAGACAGTGAGATCGAAATTACGATTGCAGATCTTTTTCTCCAGACAGGAAGTATAATGTATTAGAAACTGTTTAACTGTATGTCACGAAAGTATGGTTATAGCCCACAGTTAAAGAGTTTAGACCTCAGTGTGTCACTTCAAATTTCAGCCTTTAACTTTCTGTACATCTAAACATGAGCAACAGCACTTAGCAGATGTCTATCTGAACTGCAATACCTGTAAATAACTTTAAAGATGTTCTGTAATGCCTCCTGTTAAAAGTTTCAACAACAGGCTGCTTAAAATCTCACCAATTTTTTTAACCAAAGTATTAATTAAGGGACAAATTGTACCTTCCAAAAGAAATTATCTTAATCTCTGAGTAGAAAAATACCCCCAATGACTGTTGAAGAGATTTTCTCAATAATCTTTTCAGAAGGAAGGCCTTCTAACTTCATAATTATGCTACTCTTAAGGACATGTATACAAGCCCTTCAGTGCTCCTCAGAGCCAGACCTACCATGTGGTTTCTCCAGTTCCTGGCGAACACAGAAATCACGACTTCACATTTCAGTCACTCACCAACTGCAAACCTCCCCCCCCCACCAACCCTTATGTTCAGAATGTAAAGCAGAGATGCAAAGCAAAGGTACTTCTGTTTCAGGAAGCATTAAAATAGATTTGCCTATCCAAGCTGGTATCTGACACCTTTGACAGAAAAAAGGGATAGGAATTTATTTCTTTGACACTTGCTCAAAGTCACTGAACTAACTCTTCTCTATCCTCTCGGAAGCACAGGATTGATACATGACACATCCCATACACTGCCTTCAGGAAACTCTGTTCTGATGCAGGAAATATCATATTCTGGTCCTTTACCTATAAGCAGAACCTGCATGCATATTTTTAGAATGTATTAACTGTACATGCTGTAGCAAATTTCACCACTTTTTGACTCTCCCCCGCACTGGATTTGTGCAGTATAACACAAGAGGGATTGGAGCACCAAGTGATCTCATGAAAAGCTTAACAGTTCAAACCAACATGGAAAGCTGGAAAAATACATATGCATTACTGCTATTCTTCCATAGTTCACTGTAAGAAGAGGCAGTATGGAACTGTATTGTCAAGAAGAGCTAAAAATAAAAACTAGGTGGGAGAAATTATTTTCTTTATAATTAAAACAGACTTTATAGTAGTGAAGAACTATTTGAGTGGGAGAGAAGAACTCATTAGTGGATATAAACATCAAACTTGAATAATTTGAGCTAGAGTTGAGGGAATAAATTAAGGGAGGCAGTTTTGCTATCTCTACAAATTTTGATATACTCTGCTGAGATCAAAGATCACCAATAAGAAAACTGAACTGCTCCATGTTCTAGTTTCCTGAAGGTCTCTGGCTGAAAGGTTTTCTTTTACTTTAGCATTTACTCTTTTGTCAAAATGTAAGCAAATGTGCTGGATAAAATGTCAAGAGAGTCTGCACCTCATACAGGCAATTTATTCCAGCCTGGATTATGAACATAGTTTGCTTCTTACATTAATCACTGACTGCAGCAGTAACAGTTTCCCTTTTGTTTTTCAGTAACTGCATTAACCTTAACACTTATTCCCCTTCAAATCACAGAACAGGGTTTAAACAATGGCATAGCTGCCTTCCAGCACGAACCACTTTGCCAAAGTCAGCCAGGTCTTAAAGATTACCAAGGATCCTGCAATGTTAAAAGATTGAAAGAAGAAAATGTCAGACAAACTAAATTAAATAAGCTTCCATAACACTACACAAGAATAACAAGTCACATTGAGACTCTGCTGTGTTTCAGGTTATACAAACCTAACTGACTATGGTTATAGAAGTGAATAAACCCAGTTGAACTGTGACACAGAGTAATGACCAGTAACAATATTAGAATGACAGTTCTGAACAGAAAAATACAGTAACAAACTAAAGGAAGACACATTACCTTTAAAATTGTAATGTTCCACGTAAAACTTTCTACTGATTTTTGCAGTTTTCTTTCTTTTAGGCCTTCTCTTGCTCCTATATTGTGCAGGTTTTCATGAAACTCCATTGCTGTAGAGAATAAAAGAGGGACAAATATAGTGTCTATTTTAGTGCATTTTTGTGATCATAGATAGATAGCAACTTGAAACTAATAAGGCAAAAAGACAGTGAAAAAGCTTCAGAAATTTTATTCTTCCAGCACAAATCTATCTGATGTAGTGAGATGCAATGTTATACAACATGTCATTATATACAAATCTCTCTTAAGTCAAAATCCACCGAAGCACCTGTTAGGTGATTGCTATACAAAGATGGAGCCCAGCAATTATTTCCTATAGAAATGTAATCTCTAAGCACAACTGAATGTGTTGTACCACATGTAAAAACCTTTTTGTAGTTGCTATAGGATGGAAACAGCAATTTCATTAACTACTCTAGCCCAATAAATTTATTTTGTGCTTTGCTCTTTTATGCATGTACATCACAGTTATCCAGCTTACAGTTTACACGGTGGAGTTTGCCCAGAAAATAAACACTTAACCTTATCCCACAGAATAAAGGAGTAACTGTGAAAGAGGAATGCCAAGTGAACTTGCCAAGGAATGCCAACGACATTTTACCACAGCATGTAAACTACTGTGTCCATAAAACCTGTATCTGACAAATTCCAAATCAAAAATTATTGGTAAAATTCAGATTAATGTGATCTAAGCACTGAGCAGACCAACCAAAGTTTGTTTTTACACTGCAAAGATAGCAGAAACAATTTGTTTTCTATGCTGCTGTTACGAGCCATATAAAAATAAACTATAAAGAGTTTCCTTTACTCAGGAGAAGTCAAATGTCCTTCCATGGGTACACAGAGCGACCTAACATGGATTACATGGATTATGAAAGTCATAGCTCAGTTGTGCTCCCAGGATCTCTATCATTAATAATGTACAGGGTATTTTGAGGTCAAAAGTTGGCAAATGGTTGTGACATACACCTACAAACAAAATAGTTAAAGCACAAATTATAATTTTAACTATGTTGGTTGTGATCTTCTATTTGCCCAGTGAGTGTATGTACTTCTAAATTTATATGTACTTTATTACCATGAATAAGCACATAAACTTGGGTTGGCTGTCAATCTGAGAGAAGACTGGCTTTTAAGGACATTATCTCTTCTTCATAATCTCTCCATATCCTACACTCATGTCTCATTAAAAGAATGAGAGATGACTGAATGTTTTCATTGTACACTCCCTTACCTAACTCCCACATATGCACACACACATTTTAAAAAGTATTCACAGATTCATTTGAAAGGCAAAATTGTTCTTTCTACCTTTTCTTCCTATTTTAAATTTTGCTACAAGAAAAATAAATGGCAAATATTTTCCCTGAATTAACATACTGTATCATTTTTATTTCAATCACTCTTCTATAGCTCTGCCTCTCCAGTATCAAATATAATGTTCATGTTGCATTTCCCCAAAATAGATTTCTAAACAGGAGAGAAATTAAAGTACATAAACCCATCATTGTTGTAAGTATCCACTTCCTGTTCATATCAACCAAAATAATAAATTCCCAACATGATTATGGAAAGATTATACACAGATCTCTATTTACAATATTACACTTCTAGAGCCATCACAACAGTACAGATTTTCTGATCTGTACAATGAATTCTGAGATGTACTGGCAAACTTTTGAAGTTCTGCACCTCATTTCCATCTTAACAATTACTGCTTTTTAAGTCAGTGGACACCGGCAATCAATAATAGCTTGAACTAAAGCCACTCAGAGAGATATTAAGAATAATTGCTGGGTGCCTACATGTTAAATGTGGAATTGGTGCTCTGTAGGTTTCAGATTATTTTGATGTATATGAAGATCCTGATATCACAGATGTGGACACAATGGTGATGGTGTATTCTGCCAGCCAGAAAAGCTTCTTTATGTTCACCGACAACCTTCTGTGGTGATGCTCTTCCCAGTCCACACTCATGCTATGATACATTTCTGCCCTGCCAAAGCCATTCCACCACAGCTAAGTGCACTTGGAAGTTGGCAGGAACATCTCATCGCCCCTCTTCAGAAAATGAAACAGTCAGATCATCCTAGCAGGGCACACACATGTAAACCCTCAGCTAGCAGGTGCCTCCTGCTTAAACAGCACTGATCACTGATACTGATAGGGGCATCCTCAACATCTCCCACAGACTGGCCAACTCCTCATCATCATGCTACACTAACCATAAACATACAAGCAGGGACAAGCAGATTTGAATTTTATTTCTGCTTCCATTACTAGCTCCTGCCTGATTAATTGAAATGAATTATTTCATATCTTTGTCTCTGTGTTTCCATCTGCTGCAAGGAATGAATTGTATCTGCTACACAATATATGCACAATTAAATTTTAGAGTATGAATGCAGCACAACATTTAACTGTTGACTATGTCTCTCTTGGCATTCTTCTTGTATGTTGTCACTTGGTTTTCTTGCACTTTGCCTTGGAATTATTTCATGCATTAACTATGACAAAGGAATAACACAAGTGTCAAATTCCAAAATTAAACTTGTTACAAGATAACAGAAAAATGAAAAAAGAGGAAAAACAACCTCGTTTACAGCTAAATTAATAAAATAAATTACATGTCCATATAAACCCATGTAAACATGCCTTTAGGATATGCTTACAAAGAAAACTCAATGTTGAATTACTTTTTTATATACACAATTTTCTGTCTCCTTGCAAATAAAAATTCGGCTCTCACTCTCATTAAGATATAGCAAACAAGTCACTTTTATGAGCCTTAATTGCTTCTAGATTTATTAGTCAATTAGTAATTTTGAACTGCCTGAGAGCTCTTGAATGATAACAGGCATACTATTAACCTGATGTATCACCCGTTATATTTTTGCATATACCACCTCAATCAAAGAAAGCACAAGTTAGTCATATTTTCCATTTATTGTGGCAGATGTTAAGGAAGATATAATTCACAACTTTCTGAGTGACCATGAAGAATACATAGGATGTGTGCTCTTCTATTTGGATGGTATTTTCTGTGTTTTAATTTTTGCACACTGGATAAATGTATTTATCTACAAGGAAATTATTACTGATTGTTGCCTTGAGCCGGAAAGCTCAGATCTAAAAAGTTCTTTTGACTGGAAATTTGGTACTAAAATCCTTATTTGCATAGGATCACTGAGGTTAAAAGGCAGCTCTGGACCGACCCCGTTGCTCAAAAGCAGGATCAGAGAGAACAGGTGGTGGCCCAGGACTCTGTTGAGGTGGCTGTTCAATATCACCAAGGGTGGATATCCCTTTTGTTCCACTGAAGTGAAGCTGACTAGCTTAGTCCTACTTTCTAGCTTTCTTTAACTTGTTTGTCTGTTCTCACTCTGCTGCTTATGACAGTGTGATGAGGTTTCAAACATCATTATTTGGTCTCCTTCTGCATTTCTGCTTGGGGCTACTATGGACACTTAGTTTGCATAACCTGAAAGTCTGGTCATCACTGCATAAGTAAGGGTGAGCTGACAGAAGACATACAATTTCTTAAGCATTTGCAAAATGATAATTGATTCAAGTCTTCCACATTAAAAAGAGCAGATTCCAGTGAAACATTCATCCCAGCTATCGAAAGGCATGTAAATACACTGTAATACATGTAACAAAACAGCAATAGCATGATTCAACAGCAGGTTTGTACAGTGAACAAAACACTGATGACAAATTTTCCTCATCATAGCCAGAGATTTCACAGCATATTCTCCTCTGCAGTACACTTGCTTATTCTAAAGCATTCTCATAAGCAATCCTTCAGTATTTCCAAATAATATTTTCCCCATAATTGCTGAATCTCTTTCTGGTTCCCCAGTGAATGCTGGTTAGTTTGAATTGTCTCAGCTTTTCCATCTCTCTCAGACCCATTCCTACAGCCCTGGAATGCATTAGATGGCTTTAACACTTCTTCATTCCCCTGGGAATACCTTACATTCAAGATGCCACTCTGAAATTTTACACACAATTCTCTTCTCCCATTTTCAATAACTTCAAATGACATGAAGAAAACAGAAGCACTAGGAGGCTCCTTGATGCAGTAAGAACCATGTATCATTGAGAAGACTAACAAAAATTTGCTTGGTTAGTCTTGCAAAAAGAAAACCAAAAAAGGAGCAATTGCTCCCTAGATACTCTAGACCAGTCAGGTAAGACCTCAGACCTCAAAGGATCATTGCAGCTAAAGGACAATATTAGGATGGATGTCCACCAGAAAAATCAGAATTTATATAAAATATACTACCATTGTAGATGTGGGTCTGTGATCAATTTTAAAATGAGAAAATTAGTCAGATCAAAAACTCATATTCATTTTAAAATACAGCTCAACATGATCAATTTTCAAGAGGTACACTGGGAAGCAGACTTAAGGACCCTACAGTCCTGTGTTTTCTCAACCAGCTGCAGGATGACCTACAGTGTTACATGCATAGGATGCCAAACCTGTATTTATGCTTGCCATATTCTGATGGAACATTTATGTTTATATTCTCAACAAGGACTAAATGACAGTACAGAGAGCAAGATGTATTATTGCTATGACATACTTTAATAACAAGAAATTTTCCTAAATAAAACATACAAGGCAATATAATTGTCTTGACAGGATGATAATTTTGAGTCATGCCCTGTAAGAATAGCTTCCAGACTGGAACTTCAGCTTTGCTTTATGTCCTGGATTCTTAGTGTTTAATTTTTCACAAATATGTTCAGTAGATACAAAACCATTCAGAACTTAAAACGTTCATATGAGCTTAAAATATGTGTCACTGTTCTACTGATGCTTGAAATGCTAGAACAAAGATGCCCTGCATATTGTTATAATCCCAACATTGCATTTTCATCAAAAAATATTATTTGGTGATATACCTCAAAAGCAACATTTTTGATACTGTTATGTGTAATGAATATAATTCACGCCAGTATAATATGATGTACGTAATATTTGATATTGTTGGGAGGATGCACAAGTAGGTGCTGGGAGTTGCCCCCACATATTCGAAAACCAATCTCTGACAAAACCTCATTTGCAGGCTAATACATGTGGCTTGTCCAGAGATGGGTCGTTCCCCGAGGTGACACAGGAACGCCCAGGCATTGATCATCCCCGGCCACTGAAACCCTCTGGGTTGATCCATCTGAATGCTGTTCCAGTAACTACATCAGGGAGATTCATCACCACCTGACACCAAATTGTTCCAACCCAATGCAGAGAAAAGAGACTTTATGAATGTGTAGGACTTTGAATGGAAAGAAAAGGCTGATTGCCAAAATCCCAGCCTCAGGTGAGATATTCCCTATAAAAACCACTTGTACCAGGAGGGTGATGTGTGTGCATAGGGTGACCCTCTGCTGAGGCTGTCATTCTGTGACACACCCAGCGTGGATCCCAGGCTCAGCACTGGCCTTTTCCTTGTGGCTAGCTCAGAGAGAATTCGATTGATGCAATAAAATTTTTATTTTTATTTCTTAATCTAGCTAGATCAATTTTTATCTGTAACAATACTAATAAAGAACACTCATCTTCAACTGTATTTAGCTTGAAAAAATACTTTCTACTTTCTTCCTTTCTTTAAAATGAAGCTACTTCATATGAAATTCATTATCCCTAATTACTAACTAGAAAATGACACCTGTTGGAAGCTGGTTAGCAATTCCTCCCACTACTGGGCTCTCACTATAGTTCCAAAGTACCATATTTAAGATATTAATTAAAAAGTGCTATATAAAGCAGCATAAGTGATTCTGCTATTTTTAAACTAGTTAATAAGCATATATTAAAAAGGAAAGTGGCCTTTTGTCACTGAGCTGCATGTAATTTTGGTTTTACATACAATATATGTATCTTTGTTTGAACTGTCTGATGATAATTACATATTTACTAAAATCAAGATGTGAAAAGAAACTGAAACATGGAAAACTGGAGTACAAACCTGTACAGTACAAGTTCAGGAACATTTGGAACTCTGATATTTGTTTGCTTTTGTAAGAACTCCTATCACAAAGCCCTGGCATACAATCTCAGTTTATAGCAAAAAAATTCACACCTTTTCTTTAACTGAGAACCAAGATACTAATTTTTCAAGGAATCTTTAGCAAAACAGCCAGCACAACACTTGCTTAGCTGTATTTCTAAAGCCAAATCTTTCCCTGACATGCTCATTTGTTTTCTTTGATGAAAGCTTTCTTGCCAAGAGATGATTTACAACCTAGCTGAGACATGACTACACAGCAGGTGGGCTCCTCTTGTGATGTTTTTCTCTTAAAAAAGAACTTTATCAGTGAAATAGCACAGTGATGAAACTCTGGCAATAAATGCATATACTGAGTACGCCTAACATGAAATGAGTAACAAACAAAATTTGACTACATCTATATGAAATAAACGCTGGTAATATTCCAGGTATGAAGCACTTAAATTCAGTCAAGCCAAATATAGTTTATTTCATTTCTGGCAGAGCTCTTTGATTCAAAATCAAATAAATACTTTTTATAAGAGTTATAAATACAAAATAAAATGAAATAAACACTAGGAATTTTTAAATGTAAGGAAAATATCTCACAGTTTTTAATTAGATTACCACATCTTGTAGACGCAACTCAAACACTTACAAAGATGCTATGAATAATTTGCATATATAGATTTGTCCATTACAAGAAAAAAAATCCAAGAAATCAGTTCATATATTCAAATATTTCTTCTTCCACTGTGTAGGTTAAATGGTAATAAAGGAAACAAAAAATTCTAGGAAAGGATTTAGGCTGTAAGCATTCATTTTACATATAAATATTTAATTTGCTTATACAGCTGCTACTCTTTGCCACATCTTTGAAAACCACAGCTTTAAATTTTTACAACATTAAGTATGTTTCTTAATATTTTTATTTTAGATTATATTCCTTAAACAGTCAGCTATTTCAGCCTCACAAACAATTTCCTCTTAAAATTCATTTTATCAGAAAACAAGATTGGAAAAAGAGTCTGGCTACCAGACCATATCAACAATAAATCAAATCCACCATGTTAGAGAAGCAGTAGAAGTCACTATACTTGTAAATTCTCATCTATTTTGCTTACAAAACACTCTTCACACAAAGATTTAAAATGAACCTTCATAAACTAATGCTTAGCGTACGTCTGTATTTTTAAAAAGTCATTACTAACTACAAAAATGGAGTCTTAGCAGAAACAAAGATTAGATGCTGAAGTACTTCCAAACACCTTGTTTCCACTGAATACACGGAAAAAATGTCACGCCATAACTAGAGAATCAAAATTTCTTGGCAGATTCAAAGAATATTTTGCTGCAGATTTAAGATGCTCAAGGCATGAATTATTTGCATTCAATATATTCAGATAACTACTTGACAAAAGAATACAGTACCTTAATTAGTTGTTCAGTATTTTTTAATTACTTTGACTTCTTTGGCACTGTGCACTATCTCTGTAGTAAGTGGAAATGTTCCTCAGACACAGACAGACATGTAGGTACTGCCTCTACTAAGGTGGTTAAAAACTGTTTTGGTGCTAAGTGCCCTATTAGTCTTGAAAAACAGTAAAGACAAATTGCATACTTAAGAGAACTTTCTTATTCCAACATCCCAAACAACAATGGCATCACAGCCTGCCGAGCACCATTCTTTCCTTTAAATTAGTATTTAGTCTTCCAGTCCAGACTCATGCAGTCTCATGGGCAATCACAGTAATTCAGCTCTCCATGTAAGAGACTTTAATGCTGGAGAGCCACTGAGGACTTCAGATGCTCATGAAATTCTTTAAGAAACACCATCAGAATAGATTCAAAGTAGCTGCACTACCAAATGAAGCTCAAAAGAGCAAATGTGTAACAACTATGCTACAACTTCGTTACTTCCAAAAGTTAAGAAACCACCTCCGCCCTTCCAAACACTTTCAAGAACAATCCTATGCAAAATTACCCTTCTACGTACCAAAGTAAACAAAAGCAGTATCAACTGACAAAACTCATAAAACCCACACCAACACTTTTTCTGTTCCTCCAAAACAACGCTTCTACAAAATTCACACAGAAGCAGACCTTCACATAATAAAACAGTTGTTCTGGAAAACTGACTCATGGTATTCCACCCCCAATGTACAGAAAACTTTATTCCACAAATATACTCCTGTGTGAAGACAGATGAGATTTCTGAATGGGGGTCAAGTTTAGTCACTCCATATATGAAGAATTAAGACTGCCAATAAAGGGCATAAACACATGGGAGGTACAAAGGAAAGGATTTTTTTCCCCCACAAACTGCTGTTTCCATCTTTTGTTTATCAGTCTTGATACTCAAGGGAGACCAATGAGATTTTATTGAATGTTAAAATGCAGACTTAACAAAGACACTGATTTATGGAACGCTAATTTTATCCCAGTGTTCAGATTTGGCTGAGCCCACATTGTTTCACTGGCAATAGTAATGAATCTCTTACACTTCCACTGAAATCTAACTTCTTTCTCTTCTAGCATTACATTAACAGAAGGGGGGAAAAAGGCTTCATGTGAAGGGCAAATTCAAGAGTGTAATGCAAAAGCCTGTGCTGGTCAAGTATTTGCCCTTGTACCAATGAGTGAGATCATTAAGAAGTATGTGAGATGTCTCCTAGGAATCATCCACCCAAAAAAATATAACAGATTGGCAAAAAAAAGCCAATACCATCCAAGGTATTGCACGGAGCTATGTATGAGAACTAATACAGGAAAAATGTGGTGTATGACTGATGTGAATAACTATGGTGACAAACATGTGACCATAAAGAAAAATGACTCATCACCTACTCACTAATACTATTTAAGTTGATCTAAGTGCAATTCTTTATTTCCCTTCCTCCCCAGCAGAATGTGGTTTCAAGAATATTCAAGGCACAGGAGAAGAACAGGTTTACAGAGACAGGGAGTACAGGCAATGACAGTATAATCTGAGCTGCTGTGAAGCTGTACCTGGAGAGAGAGGCTTAGTGGAGTTATTTGAGGAGGAAGGACAAATAGGAAGAAAAAAAAAAAACAGAAAAAAGGAGTAGACAGGACAAAGAGCATACAAGAAAAAAGCAGGTAAAAATGATGGACACAATACAGAAAGTTTAGAAACAAAGAAAGGGAATAACTTGAATACACCCTTTTTTCCTTAACTGCCAGGAAAAGTCTACTGTGCTAATAAACATTGAAAATGATGTTGTGACAAGTGTGGAGAAAGGAGTTAAAACAATTTGCTAACTGGCTTATTAAGAAATAGGGACATAGAAAAAACAAGAAAGAGCAAGTGTAGTAAGCACATTTCTCTCCCTCTCAAGATTTTTCATAGAAGTACACAGAGAGAAATGAAAGAGAAAACACTTACTCCTTGTTTTTCCTATATAGAATGTGTTTGGAGAATTGTTTACCTGGAGTGAGTGCTTAATTAGATTCTGGTTAGGATTGTTTGAGCCTGATGGCCAATCCAATCCACCTCTGTCTAGACTCTCAAGAGAAGGTCACAAGTTGTGTTAGAGAGACAGAGAAGTATGTAGTTTTAGTCTCTTCCTTTTTATATAGTATATTAATGTATTTTAGCCATAGTTATAATAAAGAAATCATTCAGCCTTCTGAATTGAGTCAGACATCATCATTTCTTCCCACTGGGTTCGCCTGCATTTACAATAAGCAAGTATTTCAAAAGCATGCAGACTGGCTGAGAGGGGTTTCCAAGTACTCTTTTAGCCATAGTAGGTTACATTGGAGTTAATGTGATGGAGATAAATATTATAGATTGCTTTATTTTGACCTCATGAAAAATACAGTAACAGATCCAATTCTAAGATGTAACTTGAAGATCAGCATGTCCTACTGATGGCAGTTACAAAAACTAAATATTCTCAGGTGCAAAGTCCAACAATAACAGATAGAGAGGCATTCCTTCACTCCCTAGTTACAGAACAGTGGTTCAAATGCAGGGGCTTCTAACCACAAGTCAAGACCTGCTGATGAGAGGAAGTATTTCAGAAGACATGGATTATCATGTTCTGCTGAACTCCAAAGTACCCAAACCATAAAACCCATAAATTCTCTTTCAAGTCAGGGATAACTGCAGAAATATTGGGAACACAGTAATTGCCTTTCACAGTTTAAACAAAAACTCAGCTGCCTACCTATATACCAAGTCAAAAGTGCTCCTCAATAGTTGAGTGTATAAATTTCTTTTGATCTGTTAGTGGATCATCTAATCTGCCAGAATATTACTTTTCCTCACATGTTTAATTTTGGTGAACCTGAGTCAAAAACCTACTGAGAATATGAACAACCTGAACAAATAGCAAGAAAACAAAGCTCAACAGATCAGTAGAAGTGTCAATTTGCTGGAAAGCTTACGTAGTAACAGAGGGGACGTAAGAATTCAAACTAATTCAAATAAATTGATTTTACTCCTTTAATTTTCAACTACCAGAAGCATTTGAAGTGTTTGTATGGCCATCATCCTAGTATTTTTCTGCAAGCAGCTCAGATTAACCTTTTTCCAACAGATACTATGTACTGTGTTTATCTTTAATGGCATCCAGAATGGCTGTATACTTCCTTTCTTGAAACCATATCCTGTTACTGACACTGCTTTAAAGTACATGTTAGAAAATATACTCCTTCTATGCCATTCATTACTGACATTATTAAATAAAGTCAGACACTGTACAGAATGGGATAAATAAGACAGACTTTGCTCCAACAACTCAGAATCAAAGTATCAGGAAGAAAGAGAACAGATGGATACAGGAAGAGTGGGGAGTACAATGAAAACTATTCTGGTTAAGGTGGTAGGAGGACATGTGTCAATCAGCTATATTTGTGGGATAATTTTAAAAACAAATTCAAATGAAGTAGCCTGGTAGATGTTTACAGAGAGCCTGTGGGACAACATGACATGGACTGAAAATCCAGCAGGCACTGGGAACTCTTGCTACCAAATGAGCAAACACAAGAAAAGTGAAAGCAGCACAGTCCTGACGCAAAATGAGGAAAAAAGTGTAAAAATCCATCCAGGGACAGACATCATCAAAACAACAGCCAGGAAAATGACCTGCATAAGGCAAAACTAGGATGGTCAAATGCAGAGAAAGGATAGTGTAGCTGAGATCCCAGAAAATAAGAATCTGAAAAAGAATTCTGGCTGCACAGATGCCTATGGAATGTTATGCCTGTAAAAAACCATATGGAAAGAAATATGTATGTTTTTTATGAATCTGAATTCTTTAAAATGAATTTATCCTTAGTTTGAGCAAACTGCTGAAATACACATTTATACACCATATTAACACTAAACTAACACTGCTAGAACTCTATACAATAACTTAATTTTCCGAAATAAAACAGAAATCTCAGAAACCATTCCTTGCAGGTACTGTCAAGGCTATCTTTTCCCCAACACTCATTAATTTACCATTACTGATTTTATATTTTTCAAGATTATAGAATCATAGAATGGTTTGAGGTTAGAAGGGACATTAAAGATCATCTAGATCCAAACCCCTAGCCAGGTGAAGGAACACATTCCACCACACCAGATTACTCAAAAACACTCCAGTCATATCTACATTTGATTAAGTTCAGTAGTTCTTTGTCACCAGCAAGCTGTGTTTAGTAATTATCACTCCCCATAATTTAATGAATATTTGGAATATTCTTCTGAGCTTCCACTGCTGAACACAAAATGAATTCCTAAGTCATGGTTCTGTCTTTTAACCAGGGATGAGCTCAGAGAGTAAGAGGAGTTCAGGAATTATGTGATTTGAATACAAAGGAGGCTATAAATGGGGTAGGGTGACTTGAACATTCAGATTCTTTACTCTAGCAAAGATACAGGAGCATTTTAGGACTCTAAGAGATTCAGGGAATGGACCAGATTATCTTCAAATTCCCTTTAAGCACCTAGATTCTATTTTCTTGCAGCATCTTTAACTGGCTTAATAGCAACAAAATAAATGGCACTGAAGTCATCTTGAAGTTAACTGGATTTTTTTTAATTTTGAAAAGAAGAAAAGTTCACTGGGAAGCAAAGCAATATCATGTTCCCATATCTTTTCATTATTCATGTATCTAAATTACTTTCAATAACTATTTAAATAAGAACATAATGTGTTGAGCTGAAATTAATATGCTGGTATGAAGAAAACAGAGAGGGTTTTAATACGGTTTAATTTTAAAGAACTAAAATGAGGAAAGATGTTTATAGTTAAATGCGCTTAGAGAATATTAATAGCAAAAAACCTGAATTCTGAAAATAGCCATCTCAGTAATTGTATCTTTGCTTGTCCAAAAGACTGTCAACCAAGGAAATAATACTGCATTTATTTCCAAAATCGGTCTGAATTCTATAGGAGGTCAAAAGTCTTATTATTAAACTTAAGATAGAAAATAGTTCAATAGAGTGAATCCACTTTGCCTATTTAACAAAATTATCTTGTAAGCCTGGTTATGACAACAAAAATTTACTGCTTATTGGCAGCTTGTGTACTTCTTATTTTAGCAGCTTTTCACTCTCTGAGCCACAGCAGAAAAAAGCCCAGACAAAGGCACGATTTTGCTTTTTCCTTATCAAGAAACTACATAGGAAAATGTATAATCTTTTACTCGTAATTAGGGTAGCATCTACTGAGATAATGAGATCAATTAGTCATAAAATAATCTTCAAAACCCATTGATACTAAAAGGTAATTCAGTTCAGCTCATTCATCTTAAAAAATGCCTTGACCCTGCAGGGCTAAAGCTGCCCTAAATAGCAGTATCTATTACATAATCCATACTTAGACTTATGTCACCATGCTGGAGGGTTCTCATTTGAAGGAGATCAAAATCTCCACTATTTAGCACAGGCTTTAAGTCTTCAGCATTCTTAAGCAAAGGATTCCTGGACCCAACTGTCCCCCATGTAAAATAAAGTGGTAAGACTCAAGAAAGTCAGATATATGGAAGTTTACAGGAATATAAGCTAGTAGAAAGCAATCTTTTCGGACGAGCAACAATCCTAAAGTAAAAAAATTTGGGCAACTAGCTTTTGCCTTACCTCTAACCAAGGATCTAAACTGCTTAAGACACTGGTGCCACTAAAAACTAAAGGCACACTCTCACCACATAACTGGGAGACGATTTAAGAAGCAAGCACGCACATCTACCAGGCAATGTCCTTACAACAGCACAACACATTTTGTGTTCAGTACTGCTGTGGTTTAACCCCAGCCAGCAACAAGTGCTGCACATTTGCTCACTCCTGCTGGCTGGGATGGGGAAAAGAATCGAAAGAGTAAAAGTGAGAAAGCTCGTGGGTTGAGATAAAGACACTTCAATGGGTAAAGCAAAAGCTGTGCACACATCATCCTGTGTAAGCCCTGCTCAGCAGCAACAAAAAACATCTCTGCATTATCAGCCCCATTTTAAAGCACTCCATAACACAGTCCCATACCTGCTACTAGGAAGAAAAATAACTATCCCAGCCAAAACCACCACAGTATTTTAGATAAATCTCTGCAACTAACAATAAGATATGTGAAGTAGTATTTTGTCACTCATGGTATTTATGTTTGACAACTTCAAGCAAATAGGGCAACTTAAAATTTTCAGGTATTTTGACAGTCCTATGGTTTGACTAAAGTTCACAGTGTCTGAGGAGTATATTCTGTGAATCCAGGGGAGATCTAGAAATTCTGAGAGGGTAAACCTTCCTTGCTGCTGATCTGAAAGCCACTGTTAGTAGGAGACAGTTTGTAAAGGAAGACTGAGAGTGTAAGAGCTTTTTTTTTTTCTTTTTTGGGAAAAGAAACAAAACAAAGGGACTGGAATTTGTAGGAGAGCAGAGAAGCAAATCAAAGAACGGGACAAAATCATGGAAGATAACAGGAGCTACAGGATGCTAAATATCACATAGATAAAAATGTATTTGTATATAAAAAGCTTTTGTTCCAACTGAGTCATGCAAGACATGGCTGTAAATGCTTTGGCTGAATCTTGGCAGCATTCCTGCTTCTGATGCAAAATGTGATGCATCACTTTGAGCAAATTTGTAACATTATTTATAAAACAGTTAAAAGTTCAAAAGAAAACAAGCATGCTTAAACAACAAGGTCAGATATGCTATCAAAACAAGCAGAAAACCTTCAAAACTCAGTTGTGTCAAAATGACAAAACTACAAAATATCATGTTAAAAAAGGGTCAGTTTGTGAAGGGGTCAAGAAGTACTTATACCATCTATTTCAAATATATATCAGACCCAGGAAACATTTCAGAGAACTTGTGGGAACAACGCAGAACCAGAGGGCATCCACCCAACAGATCTAAAGAAATACAGGAACCCATCACCTGAACTACTGTCACATAATTATCAGAAGGCAATGTTCCTCTGACAATTCAAGCTTCACTAAGGCTCTTGAAGACATTGGACTATCACAACAAAAGAAGAAAAGTTCTCACATAGAGAAAGAGGAGCAAATGGTTAAAACATTTCAGTGTGAAGAAAGATCATTCTCTTTGCTTCCTGTAACCTTGTGTTTTCATTTATGGAAATGACAAGCTACTGTCCATGTATAAAATACTTGCAACTTGTAAATTCAAGACATAATTCTATGAATCTTCACTTTCCATACTTTGAAATGTCTTTTCACTCTTACTGGATGTGCCGAAATTACAGTAATCTTTTTTGTTTTGTTTGTTTGTATGAGATTTTTTGTTCTTTGGTTGTTGGGTTTTGGCTGTTTGGGGGGGGCTTTTTGCTATAGTTGAATATTGATTATAAGTACTTACCTGCTTTCTGACACTGCACTATCTTCTCATATAAGCTATCTGTATTTTCAACCAGAGTCCTGATGGTGTGAATCATCTGTAGAGAAAGTAAATGAAAATATACAGAATATCAGTAAAATTAAATTTTTAATTAAAATTTTTAATCTGTAAATGATGCTTATAATTGAACTGAAATGAATAACTAATATTTATTGTTAACATAATGAACACACTCTTTTTCCTGCTCATAACGAGGCAGATAAGTGCCCTAAACGTAGCATAAAGGCATAAAAAATACAACAGTCTTGGGCTGGGATCTGTGAATACCAGAGCAAAATGTCTACTCCATAGCTCACTGCCTATCAAAGCAACTGGAAATGATAAATCAGGCAATTCACTTTTGGTAGCCTGTGTGAGATAACCTGGATGCAATGTATTTCTTCCTCGTTCACTACAACATTCAGGATGATGATCACTCATCACCCAGTGTGTCCTTTTTCCTAGGCATCATTCCATTTCTTTTCCAGATTTTTTTCCTCTACATCTTCCCTTTTGTGGCTAGACCTGCACATATGTATGAGACAAAGCTTTATGGAAGAAAACAAATCACTTGAGGCTGGTAGTGGAGGATAGGAAAAATAAATTTTTTCTTTAGCTGATCTTTCTAAGCAAAAAGCCTTTTAGGGAATCCCAGCTGAATGCACAGTTACTGAGATGGAACCATGCACAATTTTCAGCCTAGGGTATGTACTGGGAAGTAACAACTTTGCTTCACACCTTACCCACTGACGTCTCTGGTTTCCACTCAAGCAGGCAATTTTCTCTCCACTAAAACAATGACTAAATTTCTGATATATTACTTATGTGGATGTTCATGTGGAACTTGCTTTTCCTTAGGAGACCACAATTTTATGAGGAGGAATGTTCCTCCTCATAAAAGCATTTTACAGGGAAAAAGGAATGTTACAGGGGAAAAACAGCCCAAACCTCTCTAACGCTCTTCCTTAGATAAAAATTACTGTCAGAGGCAAGACTTCCTCACACGTATCAGAAGGAGCCTTCTCCAGCTGAATGACATGGAGGCTGTTTTTCTGAACATTGCTCCAAGTGAGGCATAAATCAATTTTGAGAAGCAGGCAAGCAAGTCTCAGATTTTTGATCGTGACAAGTGTGCAAGCAAGTGAGGAGGAAAAACACCTGCACAGACAAACTAATCTACGGGCTTCTGTAACTATCAGCAGCACAAAAATCTGGTTTAAACAAATGACAAAGCATTTAAAAATAATTCTAGTTCTATTTCTATTATTACAGTTTGAACCAATAAAGAAAATGATGCAAAACCTGAATTTTTACTTCATGCTACACACAAACAGCATGTGAAAAAGCAACTTTAGAGTATGTGGAGGTCATCACACTGGATAATTTAATTTAATCCTCACATACCAATTAATCTCTATTTAAAGTACCTACTTAGCCTGATATATATTATGTCGGTTGACGGGGTTACTTTAAATAAATGTAAATTATAATATATTAAATAGAAATCAGGTTGCTAAGCTGCAAATGAAAACCTTTAGTTTACCACATTTTTAACTGGATTGTTCTTTGAATATAAATACCAATTTTCACTCAAGCAGAAACTACCATAATTCTATAAATAGAATTATGCTGATCACTATTTAAGTGTAATAAATTTAAGACAATTTAAGTAAGAGAATACTGTATTTCAATCATATAGGGAGCACTGCAAACTGACTATTTCTAATCAATCAAGGGGAAAGCCCCATTTCACTGTTTCATTACTATTCAGTCTCTAAAAGAGAATTCATAAATTGAAATAAGATCACTGTAAATTTACTTGACAGGCAAGGATTTACCTGTTTCAATATGTATGTCACATAACACATTTGTTTCTGCAAAGAACTTAAATGGGGAGAACCAAAACACAGCTGATGTCAGCTGTTTACTTCCAGCAGCTGATGTTATTTTGCTAACTAGCTGAAAGGAAACTGTAAAGCAGGTTTTTCTGAATTGAAAATCACCTTGAAAAATTAAATCCTGAGCACATATGACTCTTGGGGTTTTCTAGGATGTTAATACACAATAATAAGGACTAGAGAGGGATTTCCTATCGAAATGAGTCCTTACACCTGAGCACTCTTTTGACTGGAGTTCATAAGAAAAAGAGAACAACTGTGTTGCCTGTTCATGGTATTTGTTTTGAAGGAATTGTAAGAAATATTACAACTGCCCTACTCTGTTTTCCTGACCCCTTATGTTTAATAACCTAATTTCTAAGTCATCTCAGCTAGGTCCTATTCCAGACACAGAACATATCTATCTGCTCTGCTTCCTTCATATACCCTACATGAACATCAGGCAATTTAGAAGCAGTGGAGAATCAGTCTCAGCTGATTAGAAAACTTGCTCTGAGACACTGCACTGATTTTCAGAAATAAGAGAATTCTAAGATGAATAAAAATGCTTACATTACTGCTTTTTTGTTTACTTTCTGTATTGACAAAACAAGAACGCTTTACTAGTTCTGTAGATGAAAGGAAAAGAAACTAATCGCTGTATCAGTGTTCTTTCATCATGGTCAGGCTAATGCTGAAGAATTTATAATAACATCCCAATTTCATATTTCACAGCTCCAGAATGGAAAGCTGCTAAATACTCCCAGATCAAACGGAATGCCCTCTTTGCAACTTCTGAAGAAAAATGGCAATGCATTTCATGTGGCAGAAATTGCTTTAATATCCACTTTTATATTATCAAGACCAGTAACAGTTACTTTCATTATCTTTGGTCTCTAAAATATGTACAAAGCTGTATTTAAGATTAACAGCACTGCAGAGCAAAACTGGCTGAGCTAGCAATAATTCCAGGGTTGACTGCAACTAATATTCAGTCACTAGTATGGAACATCCCAATTTTTATATGTCCTTCCCTAAGAAAATAGCAGTAGCGTGCTGTGTGCATTAGTATGAGCAGTATGCTGTGTTCATGAGTGTCACCTTCTAGTTGTGCTTGATTAATAAAGTTCATTATAATTTCATTCTTACATTGCTCTTCACCACGCAGTCATCTTTTAGTATAGATTCAGCTATTTGTTAAATTACTCTTATGGAGTGTCTGAACATATGAATTCTTTCTAGTGTTCAAGCCAAAGTTATAACCTCATGAAAACAATCATGTTGACATTCACAGAGACTGAAAGACTTTTGGCAGACACAGCATATGGAAAAGCTATGTATAAGTGGCTATATTTAAACAGAAAATTAGCCTAATCCACATGGTGCTGGTATGTATATGTGTGATTGATATAAAAGTGAAATAGAAAATGATAAGTAAGCAACAGCTTCAGTGTGAAAAACACTACGTTTGCAGCAGAGTAAGACATGGAAATCTCAAGGCAAATTAGTCATGGAAACTGAGGAGAAAGACCAGGTAGAATCTGCTCTTCACTAATCTAGTCTATATTGAACAAGGCAATCAATAAGCAGGTATTTTCTAACCACATCTAACTTCTAGAATATTATCAGTGACAAATCTGGAAAGAGAAATGGAAACAAATGTAATAGGGAACAAGCACTTACCACCTGATCATTAAAAATGTATTGCAAATTAGCCAATGCATATTTAAGAAAAGAACACATGCTACATGAAGCTTAGCAAGCTATATATTCTAGCAAGCCTTTTACAATACTGATTCACATTTCTGACCTATGTTGCTTTTTTTCTGGAAGTAAAGATTCAAAAAGATCCAAAATGTATTTTAAATATAGAACTTACAAGATATAGTGCTGAAATTGCTTCAACTCTCCTTTCAATTCCCACCCCACCACAACACCCCAACCTCAGCACAACCAGAAAACTTCTCAGGTATGCACGACAGACTGGACTATCCTATTTTTGCTGATGGTCAGTGGAAATTGGGCAATGCAGAATGGTATGCTTTATGTGCCTTGAAGTCATCACATTTTTGCAGAGACCAGGTTAATAGTTTGATCTGTTTGTTATATTCTATAAACTCTATTGGTTAAATAATGTATTTTACTTAGTTATTCTAACAAATGGATAAATGTTATGAAATATATTTTTAAAATTAAATTATTATTAATATTAAGGGCGTTCAGAAATAAACACTAAATTATCAGTCCAGAATTCTCCGTGAGAACTGGAGATCTGTATTATTATATATCTTATTCCTGCCTTAAAAAGCCAATGATGATGATTAGAAATCACAATTGTTGCTTCAAACAGGTGGCGCTGCATTGTTAACAGTTCATCAATTACATGATGCTGTCCTCACAAACCAAATGAAAAACTCATATACTGAAAAAAATCCATCCTCCTTCTCAGCAAAACAGAACTCTCTCATTAAAATGGTTACTTATAATTATATATATAAATGTCTAGACTACACACTTTAAGATAAGTTTTTTTATGTTTCAAAGTTTAGTCTGATTTGCTATTTTATGAAAGAGTTAAATCATGTAGATCAATGCAAGTGCTCACATGTATGTAAACATGAATGTATTTGAAACCATTTATTTCATTTCAGCTGAATTTGAACAAGATCTATTTCTACTAGGCTAACACAGACAGGTCTTCTGGTAGAAGATAAAACATTCTGTTTATGCCTTCAACTTGTGGAAAATATATAATTGAACTCAGCTATAAATATTTTAAATATCACATTTAACATAGGCCTTGGGAAAGAAATCTTTCCAAAACCCCAGGATATCAAATCCTCTGCATGTGGAACTGCTTGGTAGCAGTTCCAAGGAGACATCACTTGTATTTTAAAATGGGAAAATCGACCAACTATAAACTGTGTCAGGCTGATGGAACTCAGTGAGTGAAAACACCTTCACTGACACAACTGCAACACCAAGGACAAATGTTATTTCTAGCAAGAAAAGCACACCACACATTTAAATTTCAAAATCAAAAACGTAAACGTGTTTGCCAATACAAGATCTACACTACAACAGCAAAACTGAAATGATACTTACAGTAGGTATAAATCAAATCTTCATTAAAATGGCACTCACATTCTACTTTCATCCAAAACTCTGCATATTAGATATATTTCTGAAATCACAAACTACACCACTTCTAATAAATGTATGTATCTTTAGTATTCAGAAGACAAACTGAAGCTCTTAACAGCAGTAATAAACATGTAATTTGCATTTTCCAGACATTTTATTAAGTCCAGGATGGTACAAATAGCACCAATATCAAACAGCACTTCACAAAAATAAGAAATCAAACACAGGGCATCCCAAACTGCTAATATAATCTGTGCTACTTCAAAAGATGTGTTACACAGTGAGGATCAGAAGCTGCTACCATTGCCCCAAGCAGTAACAGCAAGGAAAGGAACTCTGGTAGGGACTCCTTATAAACTCCATGCCCTTAAGAACCATTATAGGTACCAGGACCTCAAACAAAATATGGTCAGCTCTAATAGGATGTCTGTATAAATTGTACCCAAGCAGTCCAGTATTCAATGTCAATGCACCAGAAGGCATCTTTGTTGTGGCACTGGAACAAGCAGAAGACCTGTTCTTAGTCCTTTCACTAACAACTGCCATGGTCAGCTTGCTCTGCAGCTGCATAAGGAGTTGTTTTAAACTATATGTCCTGCCTTTATTTTCTGCTGGAGAAGAATACTGTTATAAAAATTAGAAAGGAAATTACTGTAAAATCAGACTGCAAACCTCACAGCTCAAATGAATTGTTCTAACAGTGTTAGACACCACACTGAAAGAATTTTGAAACACCCAATTTCTAACAGGACCACTATTAACAACAGAAGTCAACTTCTACCAAGAAAAAAACATTCACAGCTTTCCTCTGCTCTGTCAAGACTGTCACCACACTGTAGAAGGCTACACATTGGCTAAGCCTGATTTCCCTTTTGTAAACCCATGCTGAGTTTTTCCAGTCTGTTTCTTGTGGAAGCCACAGCTGGCCCATCCATTCCAGTTTGGGGTTTTTCAGTACAAGAAATACATGAACTACTGTCCAGCACAAAGCCACAGATTTAAGGAACTGGAGTCCTCATATAAACTCCTTTTATATGAGCAGAATCTGAGAGGGCTGGGACTGGTCAGCCTGGAGCAGGGAAGGCTCAAAGGAAATCTTGGGTGGTCAAACACTGGAAGGGATTTTTCCAGATTGACCACGGAGTCCCCACCCTTGGTGATATTCAACAGCCTATTCAATTAGAGAGTCCTGGGCAACCTGCTCTGTCTGATCCTGCTTTGAGCAAGGGGTGGTTGGGGTTAGATGATCTCCAGAGGTGCCTTCCAACCTAAATAACTATGTAAAAATGAATTATACTAAAGTCGACATCCAGTCAAAAGTACTGAGTTTTCTGGCTCAAGGCAACAATCAATAATAACCCCATTATAGATAAAAATCAGGTGTGGTTTTGCACAGAAAGTTCAACGTTCTATAAACAAAAGGTGATCTTTCTCCTACCAAATACAGTCTAAAGTACCAAGGTAAGAAAATCAAGCTGCTAACTGCTACTTCTCTACACACAGAGGACTCATCACATCAAACCAAATTTCCTTCAAAACACTAAAATTTTTAGCAAATGTATTGTCTAAGTTAGAAAATATTTCTTCCACTATACAAGAAAATAAGTTTAGCATAGAAGCAGAGTTACTCAAGTTAGAAGGGACCTCAGGAGGTATCTGGTCCAAACCCCCTTGCTCATGCAGGGCCACTTACCATGGCTGGGTGCCCAGGGCCATGTCCAGATGGCTTCTGAGTATCTCCAAAGCTGGAGACTCTACAGTCCCTCTGGGCAACCTGTTCCAATGTCCAGTCACTCTTACGGTCAAAAAGTGTTACCTGATGTTCTGACAAAGCCTCCTATTTTTCATTTCATGCCTTTTCTCCTGCCACTGGGTACCAATGGAAACAGCCTCTCTCTGGCCTCTTTGCCTCCTCTCCTCAGGCATTTATAGACATTGATGAGATCCCCCTCAGCCTTCTTTTCTCCAGACTAAACAGTCCCAGCTCTCCCAGCCTTTTTGTGTAGGACATGCTCCATCACCGTATTGGCCCTCTTTTTGACTCTTCAGCACATCCTTGCCTCCCTGGCACTGGGGAACCCAGGACAGGACACAGCACTGAACAGAAGAGAAGGATCACCTCCTCTCCCGCATAACTTATGATGTAATCAAGTATTATATTTCTCTTTAGACTTTAAACTGCTGTCCTCTTCCAAAAAGGAAGAAGAAGAAAAAAAAAGGCAGATGAAATTTCCATTACATGAAAGTGGCAGTTTGTCCATTTAAGTGGGAAAAACATAGGAACAGACTCATGGTTTAACTTTTCCAGCCTATCTTTCCTCTCTCAACTCTTTTTGAAATGTCTTATAGTCTAGAAAACATGGAAAATGTTTTTCTTCTTCAGAAAGAAGCAATACAATATTATGACATAATATTTTGCAGGATCAAGAGATATGAAATCTACTTACCAAAAGTAATTCTTGCAGGCCTTAGAAAAAATAGGACATAATCTGTTCTTAATTCTGCAGTATACCAAAATGAATTAATTTCCCCCATTTTAAGAAAATCTACCAAAGGAACAAACAGTCCACAAGTTCTCCATTAAAGAGTCTTCTATTTGTTCTTGATTGTTCATTAGTCAAGTATATGAGGAAGACTAGGTTGAAGACAGAGTAAATTTAATAATCAGCAGCTCTTTTCCAAACTATGCACCCAAGGACAATAAACTCTTTAAATCCAGCAGTCACTGCTTTTCACTTTCCTGATAATCTGTTTTTTCTAGCAAAATTATTTTCATAATTTTAAAACTAAACCTGATAGAATTAAAAACCATGTGAAAAGTGGACAGTAAGTAAGAACATGTATATGAAATGAAAATATTCTCTATCTGTATAAGTAGCAAAAATCTATTATCTGTGTGAAAAAATTAATAGGTAGTTAATAGGTTATTTCTGAAATGAGAACTATCAGTAGCAGCTCTAATAGCCACAATTTTTTCTTCACACAGATGGAATAAAAAAGACAAAAAACCAAATTTAAAATTTATTGAGAAAGAAAACTCCTATTGGAAATATGTAATACATATGAGATGCTGCTATGCATCTGACCTATTTTTATGTTCTTTCATAAACATTTCATTGGACTACATTAAAACAGGACAGAAAGCTACACTCACTCCTCTTCTAAGTAGCCATATTATTTTATGCTCTTATGAATACTGTGATACAGCCATTAGACATAATGGGATTAGTGAGAGGCTACAAAAAGCTTCACTGTTCATACTCTCAACAAGAAATGCAGAAACCTTGACTTCACAGAAGCATTAAATTGTCATTATCAGAGCTTTTCAATCAATGCAAAACAGCTCATACTTTACAACATTTGGCACTGGAGTCTTGAGTACCCAAAATTAGACATTTGCTTTGTGGACTGAAAAAGCCCAGCATAAGCTAAGGTTATCATCTGCAGCTCTGTTTTTGGAAGCATAATTACAACCTTCATGCTGTTATAAAACAGGAAAATAAAACTGCTAATAAGCAACACAACTCTTTCTGAAGAAACTGTCCAAGCTATTCACTATATTTTCCATGAATGCTTTGTTTTCAGTTTTTGTGACAGACTAACAGCTACACAATCAGTAACTATTTCAATTCATCTCAAAAACTAGAATGTACAATTACTATAATTTATTAAACATGGCAAAAAACATTACCTGGGCTATTTGATATACTAAATTGCAATGAATGATCTATGTTTTCCCTTAGATCTCTTCACCACCAAACTATATCCATTTATTACTTAAATAAAGACAGTTCTATTCTGCAGAGACTGATAATGAAAGTAAGCAATACTGTAGAAAGCCAGAGGCAATAATGGAAAGAGTGAGACACTGTGTGTTATCACAATTTAAATAATGCATTTGTGTTGCCAACTCTGAAACTTACTGTTTTAACACACATTATAACAATCTACCACTAAGATTGAGAAAGTTGTCAAAAGTCTAAGCAGCTACATACCTCACACCTCAATGATCTTTGCAAATCTGGGGGCAGAATTAATTCATACAGCTTCCAGAGTGCTTAGCCACTTGAGCTAGATCAAAGTTGCAGGAGATGTACCTACTATCTCTAATCCACTTGCTGGAAAAACACACCTTTAATGCAAAAATCAACACAAGCAACTGTCTTTAACAGTTCCTTTCCTGCTGGAGCACCAGGTTGAGTCCAACATTCACTTTAGCTATCAGAAAAGATCTAATAACTTTAAAAGTCTAAACATTTAATGGTGACTTTATTTTAATATGAGCATTTGAAAGGAAACTTTGTCAAATGCTTTGGAAAATCTAACCAGACTGATGTCATAAAGCATGTGTCTACATGCTTTATGACAACAAAGAACTCCAAGGGATTAATGAGCCCTTCATTTCATAAAAGCTGTATTGACTCTTCCCCAATATGATACATTTCTCCATGTTTCCTCTAATTTTCTTCTTCAATACAGTTTCTACTAATTTTCACAGTACAGATGTCGGCATGTCAGCCTGTCTGATCTGTAATTTCATCATCTTCCCTGGAAATCTCTTAAAACACTGGTACCACACAAACAACTTTGATAGTCAGTTTCAAGCGAGAGAATACACACAACAATTAGCAGTCCTGATACATCAACCCTTGAGATCTTTCAGAACTCTTAAATGAGTATCTCCTCTTTCTGATGTATTATTTTCCCAATCTTTTGCCATTCCTATGTAATATCTTCTGTCAGCATTTCACTTACAGATGAATTCTGCAATTAGTCTTTCATAAAGAAGCGTTTCATGTGAAACCTTGATCTCTACAGGTATATGGATGCAAAAACTAATTAAGTGTTGTGGCTTTGTCTCTTTAGCTGCGTCTTTCTTTTAAACATTATCAGCTAGTGAACTTAGATAAATCTTTGACTTCTGTTTCTGCTTTTCCAGAAAAGAGGTTAGTGTTATTTTTAAGTCTGTGCAGATCATTTTTTTAATTCTTCACTCTCAGTTTTCTTTTATTTCTTATTTAACCATGGCAGGGTTAAATATGGATCCTGTCTTCCCCATTTGCATGTGACTTCAGCTATTTGGAAGATGCCTTCTTTTCATGAGAACCTGCTCCATTTTGCTCTCCTCAGGTGTTTTCTGATAAGTGGTACATATTTGCTTCAAACTTCCCATGCGATATCTTTAGCATCTTTTGACTACTTCTTTTATCTTTTTGTTTTGTTTTATGTAGTTATGCTCTTGAGTATAAAAGCAAGGAATAATAGCTTTTCAATCTTCTGTTGAAAGCATTAAATTCTCTTCTTCATAAGCCAGATAATGGTAAACTGTAACATGGAACATTCATGGAATTTGACTTCAAAGTCATGGGCTCAAGGACAAGATTCTGAACGAACTGGGTTCAGAAATATGAACACAACAACACAGAACACATCATGGTCTATGCCAGTCACATATTCCTCAGGAAAGGTACTATATGGACAAATCCAAATTGTCTTCAAGTGTACAATGCAAGTGGTGAGCAGATGTTATCATGTGATTTATAATCATGTGATATCCAAAGACTGGGTTCTACTACAGGAGATTTGTGGCACTGAACTCAGCCTCCCCTGACACATCCAGAAACTGAATATTTTGGCCTGTGCATGAGTTGAAGCAACATATTTACTCAGTTTTAGGAGACAATTACCAGCACTGGATCCAGCATTTTTTGGCTGCCCCAGAAGTTTGCAACCTCAAAGGCTAATTCGGGGAATTAAGGCTTCTCAGCTGAATAACTCTGACACATTAGTAGGCTGAGTTGAAATAGAAAAGACTTGCTCTACTTGTTTCTCAAATCTATAATCACAGCATGACTGTAATCGTCCTCACCGTATTTGCACACCAACCATAACCAAGAACCTACATCAACAACAGGAAACTAATACAGATTTTACAAGCTAAATATAAAACAAAACAGATCTGCTAATCACTCTTTCTTAGGCCCAATGAAAGAGGCAATGGATATACCCTTTGCTTCCTTCAGAATTATGGAGTTCAATCCAACATGCCCAATAATTAATCTATATTAATATCAAGATGAGTTTTAAAACTGAAGAATATTTAAAATTTTAAGCAGTAGCTGAAGTTTGAGAGGACTACTAAGATTTTACCAAAACCTTGACAATAAGTCCTTTCCAGATAGGCTTTTAATAAGCCTTATTAGTATCAGTCCAGTCTGTAACTCTACCAGGTATAGTGTCAAATTATCTGCTTTCCAGTTCAAGTTCAAAATACAGCCTATCTTATTTAGTTTATGTTATTGCTGAAATTTCCCACTCTGTAACATGAATTTCTGCATGATTGCACCTGCAATCTGCTGTATTGAGTCAGTAGCTGGAAAGAGCCAAAAATAAGGTAACGGGATTTAAGCTTACTACAGCACTGCTCATCCCCAATGATATGGTGTTTTCCAATTTAATAGTGTCACTCTCTTTTAATATCTCTCATTCTCATTATCTCACAACCCCCACCACCAAGAAACACAACCTGCTTTCAAGTCCTTCCCTAGGGTGTATATACAAAATCTGTTCATCTCCTTTGATTTCATTTAAATCAAATACAGACCACGACTGCATTCTGCAGACATTCTGAATTACCAAATCACCTCAAAATTTAAAAAAAAATCTAAAACCACCCCCAGAAACTGAAAAAAATTTGGAACTAGCAGCATTATCTAATTAGGATTTAATAACATCTAATCCTAATTACTGTAGCAGCACTACTGCTTTTTCACACAGGTACAGTTACCTTTCTGTTCTGTGTTAGTTTTTGTCTTAGAAGCAAATGCATGCTTGCAAATTTCAGAAAACCTTATCCTCAGCAGATGGGACACTTCATCCTCCACTAAGAGCACACAGAGACAGTTAAGTTCTCAACAGTATCTGGCTTTATTTGAATGGTACTCTAGCATATCTTTGAAGTGCTCTTATACTCATCACTGAATAATGCTGCAGACTGAGGGTGAGATCATTTTTTTCTCTTGCCATAGTATGAATTTAATATTTACTTACTGTTTATCTTAAAGGTTATAAGACATTTTAAGAAACATGCAATGGTGTGGAAGAGGCACTTGCCTTAACTCCAAGCTTCAGTCTGCAGCACTGATCAGTGATGGGTGTGATGACACCAACAGAGTGCATGCTGAAGTATCACATAAAGGAAGCTGAAGTTCATGAACAAGAGGAAAAAATAAAACATTGTTAAACACTGAAAAGATGGTAGGGTGAAAAATACTCAGGAGCATGGAGAAGCTAAAGAAAAATACACACCTAAAACTTTTGCCTTTCTCAAAAATTACTGGCTATATTTGATTTTTATTATCCAGAAATGATATTCCAGTTCCTATAACATGGGGAGGGGAGTTTTTCAACACATGTGCTATTTGTTTAAAGATAAAAACCTCAAATATCTACTGATACACTATTTAATTATCATTTACCTCATTGTTTCTTTTAAAAAAACCTACGTTACACTGAAGATACTATTTCCTTTCCATGTGCCCCTGCAGTATTGCACTTATTTGCAATTATTTCAAGGTGGACTGACTATCCTGCTGTTAAGGTCTTGCATCCTTTCTCACTTGACAGAGCAACAAGTCCTTCAAACACTCCCAATGTAAACAAATTCTGAACAATTGAAATATTACATATTACTTGCTATGTTTATTATAATTTTACTGAAAAGACAGTATTTCTGACACATAAGAATCCTTTCATTAGCTAAAAATACCATAAACCTGACACAATCACACTTTGAGAATGCCATTACACGTGCCACATTTAAAGGACACACAAGGCCTATGCATACATTTCTGATATACCAATCCAGGTTAGTTTCATAAACTTTGAACTCTGTCTTTGTTATCCACATGATTTCATATACAGTTACATCGTTCTGACCTGTGCTGAGGCCTAAGCCAGCAGAAAGTTAAGACAAGTGGGTAATGATTACTCGGAGAGTACATCTACCCTTTCTTAGTTTGGCATAAAGAACTCTCATTATTAAGCAGAATTTTACACTCACGTATTAATTAACTGTGACAAAAATATCCCAAGTCAAAACCAATGAGGTAAGATTTGTCCTTCTGAGGGCTCCTTATACAAATACACACCAAAATCATACAACCCCCCACCACAGTCTATAGAACTGTCAGGCTCTAAACATCTGCCACTATAGCAAATATCAGTATATGAACTAAACACTGTCACATTTCTTCTTCTCTCTTTGAGGAAAGGATTTGACATATTTCACAATGTGCTTTCAGAAATAAGAGCATGGGAATATGTCTCCCATGGCTGACTTCATTTTCCAGCATACCCTACAGATTTTAATTGCCTAAAATCATTTGTCAAACTGAACAGAGTAATGGCAAAACCCAAATGTCACAAATTTAAACTCATCTCATTATTTTAACTTATAACTTATATTTTATTAAAATAACCTTAAATTTACTTATCTTCAATATCATTTAGAACTGGAAGCACTATCATACTCCCTGTTTGAAACTGAGCATTTATATTTTAAGGACAAGAAGATAAAATATGCTTTTTTTTCCCCAGTAAAAACATGTTCAATTACTTTCACATGTATAAGTGAAATACAGATTTCTCAAGTACACAAATATTCAAATCATATATAGAGTATAAAATGTGTGTGGGGAAAAAAACATATGTGAGAGCCAAAGAGCAAACCAACCTTTGATTGTAAAGATTTCTGGAGTCACAAGTCACCTTTGACTAAGTGATATTCAAAAAAAAAATGTACTTCAGATTTAGATCTAAGATTTTAAGTACTTAGAATAGCTTAATAACTAACAAGCAGCACCACCACATCGGAACAAACTGCAGGTAGAGATATCTCCAGCAAGAAAACAGAATTTCTTTATGTGTTGCAGCTGTAATTCCAATAGTCAAGCTTGTTTACATCCTGATTATAGTGATATCCTGTAAGCCACCACTAAGAGGATATATACTAACTTCTTGTAGCTATGCTATCATTCCAACCACATTTTGTTGTATTTATGGCACCACTGAACTAGACAAACTCTGCCTAAATTGCTAATTATCAATGAGTGGTTTTTTTACTTTGCTACAGCATAATTCTAAAGCTACTTTTTTTGTTAGAAAGCAGTTTACAAGATACGTATGAAACTGGGATACTGGTTAATTTTTCTCTTTTTTTTTTTTTTTTTGCTGGCAAGTGACTTGATGCTGCCAGGTGAGGTTTCTCATTTTAGCACACAAATTTGTTGCAAAATTATCACCACCAAATAAAGGATTAAATAAATGAATAAATAATCAATCACACTCTGCCATATAACTTCAGTAGAAGTAAGGAGGACATTTCAAATCACACTCTTCTTGATCTTTTTTCCACATTTCAAATTAATGCAACGCAGATGTAAATCAGTATTTATTGGCATATTAGTTCTTCCTTCCTTTTTTCTCGCAACGTGTTTAATTTCCAGTCTCGAAAGACACGGTGTATGTATTTACTGAAACTTAATGTCTGAAGTTAACATTACAGCTGCTTAGATATGTAAAAATGGCTAATCAAATGACACCTGTAAGAAAGATAGAGAAAAGGAAAATAAAAGAGCATGTGTCGAATTTTACATGCCAAGGTGCTTATAAAACTACAATGCCTAAAAGCAGTGCCTGACATTTTTGTATTTGGTGTTGAGTCAAAGCCAAAATAAACCAACGTCTCCGAAGTGGAAGATGTAAAGTAGTACGAGGTTTATAGATATAAAATAAGTTTTAAACTACTGAAAAACAGGTAAATCAATATATCCTCTTTTTCATGTTAAATCCCTTTGATTGTAACCACTTTACCTTCTGAAGTGTACAAGCACATGTTTGCATGCAGTATATTAATAATCTCTATGTTTTACTCTGTATGAAAACTACCACTGCTGTACATTCATGGGAATAACTCAAGCACAAGTAATGAAGCACAAAATAGGAAGTCACAGGTTAAAATTACTTTTAAAACAGGAATGGTACAGTATATTACATATATATTAAAAAAAAAAAAAAAAAAAAGTCTTTCAAACAGACAATATAAAACAACCACAAAAAATTACTCACCATTTCATATGCTGTTACAATCTTTTTCAAGACCTCTGGAACAATTCCTTGGAGCTCCATGGTGGGATACTGATCACTGAGATTCATTACTACCAAGGGGGTATTATCAGGCCCAACCAAGTGCATAGACACTGCCAAAATGCACTGCATAAGATTTGCTACAGGAGAGAGGCCACATAATTCTTTGAATGAAACTACTGCATTCTGCAAAAAGGAAAGAAAGAGTTTCCTTTACAGTTAAATATGAAATTTCAAGTCTTGTCATTTCAGGATAAAATACTTTACTGCTATACCTGAGCTACAATGGTTGGGCTACAATTACCACAGCTTTTCCTTGAAGAACTGGCATTTTCGAAACCAACCAATATTACACATACATTTTACAAAAATGCTAAAAATTCAAGGAATGCAGAAAAAAACGCATCTATTTAGAACAAGTATATCTCCTCTCTATCATGGCTAACATTAACTAGGGGAATAAACAGATTCTAAAACATAGTGGGTATATATTTTGAAAATTGTTGAGACAGTTTTTAAATGTCACCAAGAGAAAAAAAAAATCAATGTTGAATGTCCCAATTAAGCAAAGTGAAGCAGAAGGAGGAATTCAGCACATTTGTAACTTTAAACATACCTGAACTACAGTCCAGACGTGCTGTACATGTGCGGGTTCCTATTTGGTGTGATTCACAAACCCAGCACGCCACTATTCAAGTATTCCTATCATAGAGTCACACTTAAATGAATTCTTTAAGGTACTTTAACTTTAATACTGATACTGCACCTTGCCCTAAGATTTTTTTGTCATATTTTATATCCAGTATGGTAGAATATAAAGCCATAAGTTTAAACTCAAAGAAAGCTTACAGCATTGGAAATACAGTGTGACTCCAAGTAGCCACTGACATTTCATGATGAGAATATTGTCAGCACTGTACAGAACTTAGGATTTTTGTACCAATTGAAAACTGGTGATCTATGGCAGGTCTGGAGTTTGTGTTCCTGTAGGAAATAAAAACAAAAATATGGTATATTTAAGTTACAAATGTGCTCAGTGCTCCTTTCTCTCGTGTTGCACTCAGGCAAATGATCTGGTACAAATTTTCATTTTAATCCAAATTACTTTCCATCTTGCTGGCATGGTAGGACTCATTTGTGGACATGTCTCCTAGGAAGACATAATGCCAACCTTAATTCAAACAAGAATCAAATATGAAATATTTTGCTGTCCCTTTATCAAACAAAATACCAAAGCAAACTTCCAAATATCTATGTACAGCATATTCATGCAAAATTATGTGAACACTAAATTGCACCTACCCAGTCACTTAGAGTGTACTTTTAGTAAACTTCCAGGAAACAGAAACCTCTTTTAACAACTGATGTACATTTCAATGACACAATAATTACACAGCTCAAGAGACAGACATTGGGAAATCCATTCAAACAGATTTTACTTGAGATAAGTACAATGGATAAGCCATTATGAACAACCATTTTACAGAGAGGTTAATGGGGACCCAGGGATTGTATATATTCATTAATGACAGGCAGGACAGGACTAATATGTACTACTGCTGGAATTCCTGCCTTTGGACTTCCAGTTCTGTATCCAGAGACTATTCCTCATACTGTTAAGTAACTTAAACATGTAACATCACATCCAGTTCAATCACCCATATTATACTTTTATCAGTGATTAATATGCAAAAAGTTATGACATCAGCTTTTTTCATGGTAATATAGGAACAAAAGTCACAAAAAAGGCTATTCTTATACAGATTTAGAGAAACTATTAAGCTCGCTACTGCACATTTTCTTTTCTCCTCTTATTCCATCATAATATTAAAAAAAAAAATCAAACTAACCATCTTTGCCCTTTATAATCTGGCTTCTGAGGATATAATGGTCATAAAAACCATAACAATTTATAAGACAAAATTTCAGTAATACAGAAATTAGTAAATTTCACATTCCCTGGCATAAATTGATACTTATTTTAGTTGAGTGGTTTATTTGCTTTTATTAGTTGCAAAAACTTAGTTGCACAGTTTAAATGGTGCACATTATATAATCTGTTAGCAAAGTTAAGAAAAAGTAATCTTCCCTCATGTGCCTAAAATATCTTCTTGATAGCTTTTTTGAGATAATGATTAATTTAGTTGATAGGGCATCTTTCAAACTGACAGAACAAAATACATAAAATACATTTTAATATTTCATGTTCAAAGAAACCCCTCTGTAGAGTCTGTTTTCAATTATATCATTATACTGTGCATACTGCGGCATGCACATTCAAGAGTTTAATGTAGCTACACAAAATTCTGTTTTCACTGCTTCCTCAACTCAGTTCTTCCTTGAAAAATATCTTAAAATACAGTATTTTTCATAGCCTTCAGTAGGTTAACTACAGGTAAAGTTCATTGCACCCTCTAGTTTGAAACATTTATGAGTCAAAATTATCCCCCCTCTATCTTTTAAATTATCTTTTAAAAGAGCAAATTTATATACCAAGTGGAATGGGAGAGCTGCATGATGTACTAATGTCTTCTTTCATATAAAATTAGCTTTCAATTGTATTACTATTAGAATATTTTTAATATAAGATTATTAATTAAGGATATTTGTATACACTGATGTGCCTTTAAAATCCAGGATCAGGTCTCAGATGTTTCCTTTAATCTCTTTTACTTTAACAGTGTATAACACCAAGAGGATTTGTAAGTCAGTCCATTTGAAATGACAATTGTTAATTGTGTTGATCACTGCTAATATTCCATCAGAAGTTCATAATAGTTAAAAGTAACTATTTTACTCTCCAAGTAAGACATTTTTTGAATGGAGATCTCTTGACTCCCACAAAACAAAGCACCTCAGACTGCACTTTCTCCCTAAATTCAGTGTGTTTACTAACATGACATCTAAAGTAGGACAACTTCTTCTGGAAGATGCCTTCTGACACCTTAGTACTGATGCCATGTATTTCCAACATAACTAGGAAGAATCTTGGGAAAGCAAATGGATCGTTCTCAAAAATACTGCCTTCCATTTGGGACTAAATAAAAAACATAACTTTGGTGAAACTATGCTAAACATTCTTAGATGTACAAATAAAGTCTCTGACAAGCATTAAAGTCCCTTTTCTGTCTGTTCCATATTCTTCCCACGTGTTTACTTAATTTTTTAAAACTAAAATATCGCCATACTTTTAGTGTATTTCTAATATTCCTTCCAACAATATAGGATGAGGGTTGAGTTCTAACACTGGAGTCATACTTCCACTTCACATTCAACAAAATACACGTGTGCATTCAAGATTGCATCAGTAGACAGTTCACCTAAAAGGCTGCTCTGACATGATCCATTCTTAAAGCTGTTCAGAATTAGACTAAAATAATTCAACATACAAGACACTTAAAGAAGCAGGTATTCCATATGCATCATAATACAAAGGTACACATATGAACCAATAAATTGATTATAAAACTGTACCTGCATATTTTCTCTCAAATCCGTAGCATCCCGAATAGGTTGGAGGGCATTCTTGAATACTTCATCTATTGTTTTAATCCATAATGTTCTCATAGAAGCATATTCCCTTGATTTCTTGCCCTTCCTCACAGAGAGGCCCCTCTTATGAGGTTTCCCACCACCCCTTCGATTAGTAATGGCCACATGCACAAACAAGGAAGCATGAGCTAAACTTTCACCAGTCAATGACTGCAGAGGAACGTGCCGATACCCAGTCTGGAGACACTCAAAGGGAATAGTGTATTGCCCAATAAACTCGTCCCCAATGTAGTCATCATCCAGTACTACAAAACGCACCATAGCTAGCTCTGGTAAATTTATTTGAAATTCAAAGCTTTCATCAAAAATTGGATTATCCCCGTTCTGATGCATAGTTTTCGTCCTTTGCTCAGCACAGTCAGCAGGGATTCCATGTATTTCAACATAGACATAAGGATCCACAACATCACCTTTGGCACCTGATCCTTTGGGTTTAGGAAAGTTTTGCCCACTAATTATTTTAATATGAAGCAGCTGAGGAGAAACTCCAGGCACAGTGTCTTTTGTATTCGCGCTAAAGAAGGAAACTTCTTCTCTCATGATAGCAGGACGAAGGACGTAGCCACAGTTTCCATTTTGTCGAAACCAACCAATGTTGAGGTCCATCATTAAGCCAGGTGTCTGAAAGTTCATTGCTACTATTTGACAACCACATTTCCAAAAGTCCTGGGGATTCATATTACTAGAGTCAATCCTCATAGGACTGGGAAAAACTCTTGCGAGAAAACGTTTGTTATAATTTACAAAGTCTCCTGGGTTTTCGTTGGCATATTTGCTAGCAAGCACTTCGTTAAAAGAGCACACTTCCCAGTACTTCTGAAGCTGAAATGAAACTTGAAACTCTTTGAACTGAACTGATTTACATATGCTTACCAGCTCAGAGAGATCTTTGCAGAGCTGGAATCGTTTCCCTGTCATTGAGTTTTGCTGTTCTACCCCCTCTTTCGCCACTCTCTGTGACATTTCTGCTCCTTCATCTTCATCTGTAACATCTCCCTCTAGTCCAGAACAATTAGCAGAAAGTTTCTTTGCTTTAATTAGTATTTTCCCTTTAAGTGATTCCGGTGATGGTAGGTAAGACTCTTCAATATTTGGAGACTGTGTATGCAGTTTGTCCCCCAAAATTTTCTTCATGTGCTGTACCATCACTTTCTGCTGCTTAATAGAACAATGATTTTCTAAACACAAAATAAGAGGGTATTCTGAAGCAAAAAAGGCATACTTGTTAATAATGTCAATCACACTACGGAAGACAATTTGTGATGTCATTGTATGCCCTGTGTAAATCACGGGCTCATTATCTGGACCATCCCATACATCCAGTTCAACACTTCGACAACCCATTTTTAGAGCACGAATGTAACCCGTGATGTCAGAAGGCCCTCGAAACTGATCCTCTATCAAGTATGTATTATGAGACGAATTTATAAAATAATGAGATAAAGGTTGTTTCATATCTTGACAAACTTTTTTATGCTCTGGATCAAATATGTGGCAGTCTGGTGAAGTAAGGTAATTTGTAAACCCATCAATAGAAAGACAACCCTTTTCCTGGCCCTCTTTGGCGGGCTCATATTTCTGAATAATTTCAAGGCTTATTTCTTCTGTGACCTGTGCCATACCCTGCTCTGCTTCCAAAAACATCATGAGGTCCTTGGTATCTAGAAATTCTTTATTGCTTGAAAACTGAACTAACAGGAAATAGATTTCAGGTCTGGTACAAAGCTCATGAAAAACTTCAATAAATTCTTCTTTTGTTACTTCAGTACTAGCTTTTTCCCTGGATCTATGTAACTCCTTGAATTTTAATTCAATTTTATTAGTTTTTAAACCAGGGTTTAAATCTTTTATAAATTGTACAGCATTACATAGCGGTATATGTCCCAAATTATCTACATCTGATTCACTGAACATTTGTGATAGCCATGAAGTCCGCATGTTATCTTGAGTAGTTCCTAACATATCTAGAGTATGTTTTCCATAAGAAATCAGGTATCTTAAGCCAGTAACCCAAATATTTGCAACGTCTGCTGAGTTAGCAACCAGATCTAGTGACTCATAATTTTCTCCATATATAATTGAAAAAGCACAATCTTCTGATATCTGGTCATATATTCCATTGCTACGAAAGATATCCGTATTTTTTCCTGTTCTTACTTCTTTGATTGACTTGATATCAATCTTTGCTTTCTCAGAATCCTTTTTCGAAGGCTCCCATCGTAGAGACTGCATATCGGCATCCAAAAGGAAGTATCGGTGATACACCCTGGAGTTGGATCGAACCTTTTTGAGCTCGGAGCCTTCCACCATGGCGTTGATACAGTCGCTTGCACTGCTTATCTTTTTCTCTGTGGGCATGCTGCTGAACGACACAGTCTTCTTCCTTTCTCGCTTCTGTTTCGTACCATCCTGGTAAACAAGGAAGGAAGGAGAAAAAAATAATCTATCAGTGTGATTTTGCCCAACATTAAAATAGGTTTCAACTTAACACTGAAAGTTCATCAACCAGTTCAATAAAGTCTGTGTGATGACCAGTAAGATGGAAATTCTTACTGGCATCATCACAGTGAAAATACTAATAATGCCTTAATATTTGCTCTTGCTTCTATAAGTAATCTTCCAGAGTTTATTTTTAGTACTTTTGCTGGACACAAGATTTTTAAAAATTGATTTTGAATGCTAAAAAAATCAATAATGCTGTATTATTGCATACATGTATGCATTTTATTTTATGAGGTGTATCCTACTTAGAGAGAGACCAGGTTTTAAAGTCAAGGCAGTAGGAAGCAAGCTTTTCTCTGAGTCCTTATACAGCCTCCTACAGATACTTACCAAACTTGTCAGTACAGAATATAATGCTTTAAAACACCAGGGCCCTTGTGAACACCAGAGAAATATTAATTCTATTACTATTAATTATATTACTATCAATTATTAATTAACTACATAAAATCCATAGGACATGGCCCTAATCTAAGCACACAAGACATAGCAAGCACTTCTTTATGCAAAGCTCCCTTCACCAGAGCACCCACTCATGTTCTTCCTACAGACTGCCCACAGCACTCACACATCCTGCCCGTTCGCAAGAAAATACCCGCGACAGTTTAAAGAAGCTGCACTGAAACACAAGGAACTGGACTGGAGTAGAACTAGCTCTGCAAGTTCTGAGCTTCAGAAAATACAGCAGTGACTCAGAAGGGAACTTCTGAGACAGTTTAACTGTTTCCAAAGAATCTTCATGTCATTAGAAAGAACTTGAATAGAAAACCTGGTCAGGAAAGGAAGCAAAAGTGATTCACCATTGCTCTTAAAGCAATAAAATAACCCAGAGGTCTTACTTTCCTAGAGAAACTTGGGTATATATGAATATATAAGCATAAAAAAGGTGGGGAAAGGTAATTTAGCTAACTTTATTGTACCTATTTATATTAATTAAAACAAGTGCAAATAAATCAGCAACACATGACTAAAGTATAATCAGTTTCCTAAGAACTGAATTTAAGAAACTTGTGTGCTTTCACTATCTGCATTTTCTGTGACTGAAAAATGCTAGGATTTTTCTTCTAAAAGCAAGAAGGAGCTAACTAGGAGCTAACTTTTAGTCTGAAATAACACTTGCGTTAAAATATTCTTATATTAGATATCTTAACTAGAAGTATTCTTCTTATAAACCAGCACAGCACAAAAAATTAGTTTTCCAGCTTTATTTTTAAAAATTTATATTCTTTGAAACAGTTTTCCATTTGAAGTATGTTCCAGTGCAAATCAGCATCGCTTAAATGGTAGAAAGGAAAGTGACAGAATATTTTTAAAGATTGGTAGGCTGAACAGATGTTCAAATAAAAACCATCTATTAAAAAATGCATTTCCAGCTCAGTACACATGTGCTGTATGCTTAATTTCATTAAATTCAAAATGCAGAGTCATGTTTTTGTAATTTAATTTATAAGCATCTGAAAATGCTTTCACTGAAAAGTCTTTCACTGAAAACAATGATTAGTAAAGTGAGCAGCCTTAATATTTGATGTTCTGTATTTGAGAAAATTAATCAACCATACTATTCTTGCACCTTTAATGACAGCAGAATTTGCTTTGTTCAAGTTCTCAGGAGACCAGTAAAAGTGAATAACCCTGCAGAGGACTGTTTTAATTCCACCTGCAGATCAAACCCTGCAATGTATACTGCACAGGGTTGACTCTCAGAATCTCATTACATCTAGTTTAGGCATAAGGATTGTTTTCAAACAACAGCAAATTTCCTTAACTTAAAAAAAAAAAAAAAATTTAATGTGATTTTTGTTTACAGAGGTTTTTGTTCTATTTTGAGCCTAACTTTTTTGTCTACCTATTTATATCTCCTATTCTGAAAAAGTGGCAAAGGACAGTCCCACATAAATGAGCAATGACATTCAGGACTAGGAATTAAGCATTTTGAAACTCCTTAATGCTCCAGATTTCTCAGTCACAGACCTGGGGGAGGAATACTGTTGATTGAGAGATAGCTGATAGACAACTCCTGACACCAGAACCATCAAGACCTGGCAAGTATTACCTTACCTGACCATGATCAGAAGAAAGGTCTACACCTTTCTCTATGATCAGGACCGTATCCGATCCAAGCCACTGAACCACAAAGGAAAAGAAATATCTTCTATTCCTTGATGCCATCTGATGTAAACAAGCCCATCTCAAGGCAGTTCCATTGCCAGTTCTGGTTACTTGGAGCTCACGCATGTGGATCAGAGGAGCCATTCAATATATCACCTGAAAAATTATCTTGCCTGCCTGCCAGATAAATTCACAGCCAGTTCAGCAGTACTCTTCACTTTTTCAGTGTAAAGGAGTCTAGCCACTCAGATTATTTATATAAAGCCACCATCACTGTGTGAATTACTGTGAAAACATTCCGAGCTCCAGAACACCCTTCATAAATTTTTGTTTCTCCAGAGATCAATAATCCCGAACTATCAGATTGCCTGTGCCAAGACCCCACCCTGACTGAGACATGGAAGTCATGATCAATCTCTGTGTGATCAGAGTAACTTCAAGGATATTTTATCAAAGACACTGTTGAGAAGAGTTCACCTGTCTAAATTACCCACCTGTCTGAAAAAAACACAGAAAAGAAACTCTCACTCTACAAGCTGAGAACACAATTGCATAGAGCATGCACAAACTGTCTGAAATCACTTGTGAGCCTTGGCAATATAGTCTGGCATAGAGGAGACAGATTTATTCTGCTCTAAGATGTGGAGGATTTCACCTCAAAAGTGAGGTGGCATTCATGAACTGGGTAAAGTCTCTCATGGCCTTAGATCTACCTTGAATCAAAAAGAATAGCACAGCAGAAAACTGCATGTATCTGAACAAACCCAGGAGTGTTTTCTTGGCATTCATAAGACTTACAGGGTTCTTGCTGTTCAACATGCTCAAAGTGACACTGACTCTACAGCACAGATGCATCATTCAGTCCAAGTCAGCAGCTACAACTTTTGTGCTGAAACAACTTCCAGTCATTCTAGGATCTCTCACACAATGAAGAACCATGTCTATCTACAGTTTATAGCATGTCCTGTCATTATTACAGGATTTCCCCATAAGACTTGTCCGTGCTTCATAAAACTTAATCACTGAAACCAGAACAACCACCTCATCAACACATTTCCTGATGCTATTTGTGCCCCAGCCAAGGTCACCTGCAAGACGTTTTGAGGAATAGACAAGACCACAGATAAAACTGTTTTGAAACATTGCTCCTAACCACTACAAGCAACCACACAAAGTTTATCCAGGAGTTCCTAGTGACAGAAAGCAAAGCATCTAGCAGTTTAAAAAACAGAAATAATCCCAGCTGTCACCTGTGGCACTTAAGAGACAGAGACAGCTGGAGAAAATGCATCAAAAGCACAAGGAGGGAAGAATAAATCCATGATAACATTTTTTTATTCCTCTCAAGGTACCAACAAAACATAGCTGTGTGACTAAGACAGTACTATCTACAAAACAGAATTCTGGAGACAACAAAGAATCTTGAATCAGACATTGAGAGAGAGATGCACATCATTCCTTAACTGCAATGCTTTTAATTTATGCAACTTTATGATAAAATTACTAAAAGGCAATAACCACTGCTATTGATAGGGGCAGAGTTCAAACAGAGTTCAGACAGATAATGTAACAGATCAGGATGATAGAGGAAATGATGAGTAGTATGGTTTGTAAAGATCTCCCAGAGGAAAGGAAAAAGAGAAAGAATTTTATGACATGTAAATGCCAAAAAAATCATGCCCCAGAAGCAGTACTTAAAAAATATTTAAACACCGAGTTGCCAAGATGTTTAGGTACCACTTGGTCCAGTGAAATTAAGAACACAACCCAAGGCAGGGGCTTGCCACCCCCCTCAAAGTGGCAAGTGTGGGGCTGCAGCCAGAGCACAGTGCAGGACATTCCTTCCACCTGCCAATACAGAATGCTCCTCACACCGGCCCATGCAAACTTCGGAGATGGGTGCCTGTGATCCTGCCTCTCTCCATGACTAAAGACACCTTCTCTTTTCAGAACAGAGGACTTCAAACAGAAAAGACAATGGTAATAAGAGGAAGTGAAACAATGAAAGATTTTGAGCACTCGCCTAGGAAGTGAAAGTCCCTGATGTCGCAAAACAAACTTTTCACTTGGTGACCCTGAATGCAAAATTCAGTCCACGTAGCAAGGACCTGAACACTGAATTTTTTTTCGCTCAATATGCACCTCCCCAGGCGACAGGTCCTGCTGCTGCTTGATTATGGTCTAACCATAAAGATGCATTTTTATATACCAGAAGTTCACCAAAGCATGGAAAGCCCGTGCTCATCTTGAGAGCATGTGGCTGAGGGGACAGAGCCCAGCCACTCCACGAGTAGCTGAGTGCTCCACCAGCCAAGCAATTACACAAGAAACAAGAACACAAAACAAGAACACAAAACACACCCCCTGAAGTGCAGTGCCTCACTGCAGGATTTTTGATTGCCAAGGGCTGAGCTTTGACAATCTCTGATAAAACTCACACACATTGAGGCAATGATGGTACACTGCCTGTAGGAGCTACAGTCTCAAGAATGCCTACTTAGTTCATCCCAAACAGGCTTAGAAACAAGATAAATGTGAACCATTCAGCCTAGAAAGGTCTGCCTAGAGATGTAGTAATAAGACTGCAATCATGTACAGCATCTCAAGAGTTTTCAATTTTTATTTTTTTTTTCATATAAGGCCAGGGGTGTGCCAGCACTCTGAGCAATTACAGGTAAGCAGGTGAGAAGAAAGGCCAGACCTAAGTTTGGTAATTTTAATTTTTATCAAATTACACCATTATTTCATAAAATACAGCATGAAAGCTATTTTTGATGCAATTTAATGTACCTCTGTAGCCACCACTTTCAGTAAAATTCAATACTTTATGATGGGAACAGGCAGCCTGATGATCTACATAATGAACACAGAGTGCACTACTCTTCTGACACTATGCAACCCATGGATGACTTTTTTTTTTATAGTAGATGTGATACTCACGTAGCCAATTTGAGTACAAGAACTGCCTGTTTTCATCAAATACAATTCAGCAGTAATTCCAAAATCACCTAGCTTGAAGACATGATGTATAACAAGCCTATTTCAGGAAGTGGTAAGTTAAAAAAATACAATTGGTACTTTGTTTATTTAATTAAGATTCTTAAGCATTTTTCTTCAAAACAAAAACCTTGAAATTTATAGATTTTCCTGATACTTAAGGAAGTATATCTATACATAATTAAGTCTACTACTCAAAGAGAAAAAAGCACATCTTTAAATTAGTTCATTAAAATAGTAATTTTCTTAATACATTTTGTTAAAAGTATTATATTAGTAACTTATTCTTTTCCAAGGTTTTACTTGTGATTTTAGAGATATAAATGCTAGTGTACATGAGCAAATGAGCTACAAAAGCAATGTCAATATCATATCATCTTTATAAATATTTTTAGCACAAAATATTTAGGGTTTTCTTTGAAACAAACACCTGTAACTGAAACAGCAATGATGAACAGGACAACTTGTTTTTACCAACATGTACCAAAAAAAAAATCATATTATATATAGTTTACCGATGCACAGCTGCCAACTCATTCTGCAACACAGAATGCAGCATTATAAAAGAAGCTAAGCAAGTTTTTGTGTAAAAGAGGCAATAGGAAAAAAGGAAGGAAAATATCCAGTAACTAAATTTAGCACTGACTTCAGAAGCTACACGCAGTTCAAGGCAGAGTGAGACTCTTCCTTGGAAGAGTGCAGGGGAAAAGGGAGAAAAGAGCTGGGAGGAGGAAGGAGAGAGGTGGTGGTGCAGAAAAGGCACTTCACCACCAGGAGCCACGTCACCAAAGGCAGGAGCTTTACCATCAGGAGCTCTACATCCTTGCCTTTGATGCACCCTCTCTTAGCCTAATTCTCCTGGAATCAACAACTCAGCAGAAGAATCTGCTGAAAGCCACCACTCAGCCCCTCTCCTCCAGTCAAGCATCCTCTCTTCCCAGTCAGCACCTTTCCATTTGCCACTACTGGAGATTCTCACTAACCCAGTGACCCGCACTCAGGAAAAGGCATGTCCTTTTTAATGCTGTGCCAGCTGCCCAAAGCTTCCAGAGTATGGGGAAACCAGAACAAGGAAAAACTCTCCAAGTAATCAGCAGCTCCGCTGACAGGATCCCAAACACTTCAGAACTGGCACGTGTTAAATCAGACTGTGTCCAAGAGATTGAGCAGCCGCTGTTTAACTGCACACAGCTCCGAGCAGTTGTGTGCACAACAAAGCAGAGTCCTCCACTGGAACAACAGCTATCTGAGGAGAGACAAAACACCAGCTATTTGGAAAACACAAGGCCTCCCACTTGTTGTGAATCACTATATTTGTGATCAGCATTTAAATATTTCCCCAAAAACTGGTACTCCTGATGTATCTGTTGTTTGCAGAAATCTTTGAAGAGGAACATATTTTTCCAATGTGTGGCAGGTTGACCCCAGCCAGACACAGTTACACCGTGTTATAAATAACAATGAGGAGGAACAAAACTGTGATTAGTTGAAGTAACAATATCGGGTTGATTTTTTGTTGTTTTTTGTTTGGTTGGAGCTTTTTTGTTTTGTTTTGGTTTTGGCTTTGTGGTTTTTTTTAGTAAAGGAATTCTGTGATTAAAGGAATAAGGATGCAGGTGCTCCATATTCAATACAAAAATTACCTATATTATTTCATATGAGCAAACTTCATGGTTCATGACACAGTTAAACCAATTCTCTCTTCAGCCCCTCTTCAAAATATTAATTTTCTGTCCTGACTCTTCCCCCTCCTGCATCTCCCTTCTCCCCAGTTCAACTCCTCAGGCCCTCATTAGCTGCCTAACACACAGTAAGTTAATTTACTTCACTACCTCAGGAAACAAAAAATCTATTTTCTTCCAAATTAGTTTTCCGCAATTTTAGTGAGCCGAAACAATTTTCCATGTGACCAGCTAAGTATCAGAGCTGGTTCAAATTAACCACTAGAAGCAAGGAACCAATCAAAAATGGGAGGAAAGAACTCACTTTTATCAAGAAATTAATTCAATTAAAATCAATGTAGCTGAAACTCTTCAGTTGAAATCCGATCCTACGTGAACTGACAGCAGAGTTTTATGTCATTAGGTTCTATGGTGGACTCAATAATCTTGAAGGTCTTTTCCAACATAATTCTATTAGGGAAAACAAAATCTCTCATCTTGGTCCACCTCACAGAGTACAGCAACAATTTCAAAAATACATAAAACATAAAGGCAAGCTATAAGAAAGAACTGCCAACATCATAAAATGACAGAATTGAGGTTCTCAGGCTCTTGGACTCATTTTGTTCTGCCTCATTTCAAGAAAATAGGACACCAGAAAGTTTATGATTCAATGACATGAAAGAGATGACTTTCACACCACCTATTAGAAACAGCAGAGAAAAACAGTAGCCTGTGTTGGCCTTGCTGCTGTTACAGCAGCAATTTAACTCAAAAGACTGTGACGAGCCAGGAAATAACAGCATATGGTTTTGCAAATATAGTCTAAAGGCTTTCTTTGCAAATCTTCCTACAAAAGAGCTTATTTAGTCATTTGATCAGTTTACCAAGAGTAAAGAAACCATCTTTTAATAATTTTATGTTGCTGTGTTGAGTATCTTCAGGTTTTTCATTATTCAAGTGCTCTCACAGGATGTCACAGGGAGCTTTCTCTGTGCTCCACGGCACAGATACAGTTTCACAGAATATTCTGGGTTTGAAGGGACCCACAAGGATCATCAAGTCCAAGGCAGACATTTCTTCCACAAATATGCCAAAGACATCCACGGGCATGATGCTGTTGCTCCCTTCTCACTCGACTCTAACACAAATCCATTCCATATTCTTTTGAAGAGAAAGTAAACAATCTGATATTGGCCTACTCTGCTGAAAATAAAGGACTTGGAGCTACTTTTACTATGTTTGACTTTGACCTAAATTTTAAAAAGTCTATGGCAACTAAGACTTCCACATTCTGCAGTTCCATTATGCCATTTATGTTGGCATTCTAGCAGCAATTACTAGGATATACTATTCTAAGATTCTGTCATTTTATAACAATTTTATAATTTAATTATATTATACTATGTATGGCATTATAATTCTACAACACATTAATATATTATATATACAATATTATGTCTGAACATTAAAACACAGTAGCAAAACAAAAAATCAAACACTATTGAGGCATTCTTTCTTGTATGAGTTCACCTGCATATTTATGAAATTAAAATGAAGGGTCATTTGGTTTCAGAGGTTAATTTCCAATACAGATTAGCAGGGGAAAGTGGAAAAAAAGTCTGATCTGAAAAGGAAATAAATAAGAAGCATTTAAGGAAACTCCCCAGATTGCTGTGAGTACTGAAAGAGCCAAGGCCTGAGCTGAGCTTGGCATGAATGTCTCAGTTCTCAGTGTCACTGAATCGGTTACAGTTCAGCCTTCTTGGGAGCATTTCCAACGGAGCAAAAGAGGTATCCCATCTTCACAAACTCAAAAAAAGCAGAACATGCATATTTCAGATCCAAATAACCAACATCTTAACAAAATCCATATAAACTGCAATAATTATTTATGAAAAACTGCCGTTACTAAGTCCTTAGCCTTAAACTGAGGAAACTACACTGACAGAAAGCTGTTAAAAATTGATTGATGGCATGAAGAGTTTTAACCCTAGGTAAGTAGAGAGTTTTTTTACGTTTCTAATTTCTCACATACTAAGAAATTATAGCTAAACTATGATAAACAGGTAATCTTAACTACTACAGAGAAACTTACATTTATTATAACCATTTATTTTTTCTGCCATCAGTTATCATGAAAAGTAATGGAAGGTACAGATGCTTTTAGCTGGAATAATAACTGAAGATGTCAAAGCTGATGCTGCATGTAAAGGTACTAAAGGATTTGAAACTGGCTCAACAAAAAGATTCAACAGGTTGCAGCACAGCTCAGGAGGAAAGAAGGCTCTGAGTTTTCCCAGTTATCCCCAATACCAGCAAGATGCTCTTTCTGCACACATGCACACCTATTTAAACACTGAGCATTTTTATTTTCAGGTCTTCGATAACATTTTATGTACCCAAACATTATAGCTAAGATACATTCAGGGCATTCTAATCAAGACATATCTACAAGATTTAATATGCAGCACTCAGTATCAGATCCCCTTCAAGAATTCCTAGCTGCATTTTAGTTCAACTGGTACTGGAAAAATGGCATTTTTCCATTTCTTGTTTCAGTAATAAACAGCAATTTGACCAAATTGGTAAAATATGTAGCACAGCTGTCAGCCTTTAAAGCAAAAGTACAGCATGTGGGTGACTCTGAAATATAACAGAGTAACTATGTTTAAGATTTCTGTAATTTCAGATGCAGGCTCTGCAGAAAGCTGCTTCACCTCTCCCTCTGCTGCTGTCCTTCAGTGTTATAGGGGAAGAGAAGCCAACAGCATCACCAGCAAGAGGTGAGACTGAGCACTGGCTCAAGACTCCCAACCCTTTTCCACTCTTGGGAAAGCCTTCTCAGCAGCTTTTCCAGAGTTTCCCACAGACATAAAGTGCTGGCTTTGGTTTACTTGTCTTTTTTTACCAACTTTCCTGCATTGCAGGCCGAGACTCTATCCTACCGGATTCAAAACAAACCAGAACAAACTACCTGACAAAAACAAGCTTCTAGAGTGTGCATTTAGGATGTCACTACAGATATGTACTCCATGAAATTACATAAATTTAAATACTAAAAAAAACCCTATAATATAGAAAACAATGCCTTATTTCATGCAGACAAGTTTCTTATTTTCATGCTGCATACACAGACAACAAATGAAAATAATGTGTTTGTTATGATTGACAAATTTAGTCAGAAAGCAGAAAAATACATTGTCTCTCTCCTTTACGGTAAGAGGAAGTCTAGATGATATTCCCTTAACTGTCAGCATCTCTTGCTGACAAAAAAATACAGCAGATTGACCACAAATGTGCTATCTGATTTACAGGAATGGCTTTTTCACACATCCTTACAGGTCAATATTATGACTAAATCATGCATTTTTACTTTCCCTGATGTGGCAAAATGTTCACTTCCACCTGTGCTGTCAATTTGTGTATTTTGTCCAAATTTCAAACCAAATGTCATCTGTTCTCTTTGAAAGCTCTTGGTGTTTTTGTGTCCTTTCCTGTTGCTGAGTGTTTTCCAGGGAACAATAGGAAGTAAAACTATCATATATAGGTTATTTATTCCAAGTCAGACATTCAGGATATAGAGGAATAAAATGTAAAATTTTTTTCATTGTAAAAACTATCATTACCACTCCCCTTCAGCTTTCAATTCATCAACTGATTTTCTTCACTCTAGTAACTGATGAATGGTGTCTTCAAATTTGCTTCTGGACTAATTTTAATTGGATTAGCAAATATCACAAAATAAAATTAAAGAAAGAAATGGAACTTCACAGACTGAGTTGTTCTCCTTGTGTGGTTTGAGTTAAGTTCCTTTTTGTCAATTAGGAGAGTGACTATAACCAATATTAACTCTTCAACACTACAAAGAGTTCATGTAAATAATTCAGTATTAAATTAAATACAAAAGTTGGAACTTTTAGAAACTTATAGCTTGCTAAACAAATATTGTCTTGCAAATTGTTGGGTTGCTACTTCAGCCTTATTACTTAGGTGGCAATGATAATTAAACAGTGATAGCTAGCTGTTGATTTTTATGGACAATTCTCATGATATAGATACAAAACATTTACTAGGTTATCACACGGGCAGACAAGACATGAGTACCCAAGTACCTTTTCTAACCATATAAGGCTGTTTCTTGTTTTCCTTGTTGATTTTCAGGTGTATGAAATTTAGAGTTGTCAAAAAATTACAGGAAATTCTCATGCTGAATGCTACATCAATGCCCTTCTCCCCCCCCTAACTCAGGGGGGGAGAACTTTAATTATTCATAACAGTTACAGGCACTTAGGAAAGAACAGTGAACTATAAATATTTAATATGAGATGCCTGTAACAGAAAGACTACAAAAATCAAATAAAGTATTTGTTTATCCTAAGCAAAATAAAAAGCAAGGCAGGCGATCTTTATATTTATATAAATGTTCATAGCTTTGACAAATCAAACCTAATAAGTTGTCAGCATGTTTTACCAAATAATTACAACAAAAAAAATAAAAACTGGCAGGTATACCAGTTTTCTTCAGACTTTTGGTATTTTAAAGGGATCTATTTTGATTGCTTGCTACAAGTCTCCTTGTGAGGAATGCTGAAGAAGTATCACTACAGGACATTACAGTTCCAAGATATTAAAGGATGCAAGAGTCAAGAGCAAATACACTGAAGACAATTTTTAAATTCTCATCTACAACAGCAGCATCTTAGCAAGTAGCTGCTGAGAAATTCTCTATATAAAATACAATTACAGCACTTGGGGTGGTAAAAGAGTATGAAAGAACTTAAAAATATTGTCAAATACAGTTTATAACCCTTCTAGTTGTGAAGGAAGGCTAAGGATACGGTGCGCACTCAAACTTCATTATAACATGGCAGGCAAAAAAATGCCAACTTTTAATT